>NW_026646817.1:0-90009 GCF_949987535.1 Balaenoptera acutorostrata | reverse complement strand
TCTGTAAGTGAGTCAAGGGGTTGTAAAGCGGCATAAACACAGCCGTGAAAAGCAGCTAAACCCCATTATAAAAATAAATTACTTTTCAAAACCCGTGAAACAAAGACAGTGAAAGAGAGAGAAATTCTTACAAAATTCGTTCAGGGGCTGTGATGCAACCTGGATTGACCATATCTAGACCCACAGCTGATTGAGACATAAGGGGTGGACACTCTTGGGGCTGAGAGGTTCGGTGAGGTTGGGGTGAGCCAACGCAGACCCTTTCAAGTAATACTGCATGGTACCCATCCCATGGGTCCCAAATCTCCAGGTTCAAGGGCATCTTCCTACGTCGAAAACAGGCATGAGAAACCCAGAAGATGGTACACCGTGTGATCGGGAAAGGTTCTAAAACGCACCTCAATTTCTCATCTCCTTTGCTCGGGTTCGCCATTCCAGCCTATTACTAGCCATCTCCCTCCTTGGAGAATCAGCACCTTTAACCTCCTGTTCCGTACAGGTTGCAATTTGTCCTGAGGATGAACGGGAAGAGGGGGAACCAATGAGAGACTAGCTCTAGTGTGTTGGGACAGGCACAGGTCACTCTATTTTCCCATCAGGAAGAAGAATTAAGCACAAGCTCAGCCTGCCCCCCAGTAACCAGAAGAGGGCCTGAAGCAATCCTGCGCTTTTGCGGCCAGCTCCCAAAAAAGCGAGTTGAAAAATGGAGCTCAGGGGCACTGCAATTCACAAACCTGCAGAGTTTTAAATGATACCTCTCGTCCACAAATATATTAAGGGAAGGCAACGAAGAGGCTTTGAAAGCAAGGCAGAATTGCAGGAAACAGATTTCAGGAGGTAGATTCGAATCGCCTTGAAAGCACATGAAAAGCGGCAAAACGTGGACAATGATTCCCTTGGCCAAAAAGGGCGTATGCGTTTTTTCCTGAATATATTCAGGAAAAAACGCATACGCCCTTTTTGGCCAACCAAGCAACCTGGAAAGGCCAATCAGCGCTCCAAAGAAGTCTCGCTTCCCAGCGGGCAAAAGGGCCATGCGGAAAAAAGTGTCCAAACCAGAAATGCAGGACCGGCCATGGAGAAATGGGAGCCTTGCTACGCTGATGGGTGGGATGTAAATTGCCAACAGCCACTCTGGAGAAGTGTACGGTGTGTTCTGAAACATCTAAAAAACACAGCTTGGAGAGCATAGGGCACTTCCACTCATGGGCGTATAAATTGGGACAACTAAAAATCAGCAAGACACAGGCACCCCAAAGTTTAGGGCTGCTCTGTTGACAAGAACCCCCACTTCATTACACCTTAAATATCCTAGGAAAGAGAAAAATGGATAAAGAAGTTGGGGTCCTCATGTACAATGGAATATCACTCAGCCATGAAATCAACGTCATAAGGCTAGTAGCAGCACGATGAGTGGATTTAGGTACGACGATTCTAAGTGAAATAAGTCACACAGAAAAAGACACTTATCATAAGATATCACTTCTAGAGGGAATGTAAAAACCGCTACACTTGAACTGAATTACAAAACAGAACAGAGTCACACGTTTAGTAAACACAATACGGCTGCTGAACGGGAAAGGTGAGGTGGGGTGATGCATAAAACAAGGGTTTCAAATTAGCTCAGATACCGTTCCATAAACCCAATATGTAAGAGACAAGACCTATTCCTTTTTCAGTGAACTGGACTCAACACCCCCTATTCACCGCACAAGAATATATCTGACTAGTAAGAATCTTCAAACCTATCTATTGATATCTCTCTGTAAGTGAGTCAAGGGGGTGTAAAGCGGCATAAACACAGCCGTGAAAAGCAGCTAAACCCCATTATAAAAATAAATTACTTTTCAAAACCCGTGAAACAAAGACAGTGAAAGAGAGAGAAATTCTTACAAAATTCGTTCAGGGGCTGTGATGCAACCTGGATTGACCATATCAAGACCCACAGCTGATTGAGACATAAGGGTGGACACTCTTGCGGCTGAGAGGTTCGGTGAGGTTGGGTGAGCCAACGCAGACCCTTTCAAGTAATACTGCATGGTACCCATCCCATGGGTCCCAAATCTCCAGGTTCAAGGGCATCTTCATACATCGAAAACAGGCATGAGAAACCCAGAAGATGGTACACCGTGTGATCGGGAAAGGTTTCTAAAACGCACCTCATTTCTCATCTCCTTTGCTCGGGTTCGCCTTTCCAGCCGATTTACTAGCCATCTCCCTCCTTGGAGAATCAGCACCTTTAACCTCCTGTTCCGTACAGGTTGCAATTTGTCCTGAGGATGAAGGGGAAGAGGGGGAACCAATGAGAGACTAGCTCTAGGTGTTGGGACAGGCACAGGTCACTCTATTTTCCCATCAGGAAGAAGAATTAAGCACGAGCTCAGCCTGCCCCCCAGAACCAGAAGAGGGCCTGAAGCAATCCTGCGCTTTTGCGGCCAGCTCCCAAAAAAGCGAGTTGAAAAATGGAGCTCAGGGGCACTGCAATTCACAAACCTGCAGAGTTTTAAATGATACCTCTCGTCCACAAATATATTAAGGGAAGGCAACGAAGAGGCTTTGAAAGCAAGGCAGAATTGCAGGAAACAGATTTCAGGAGGTAGATTCGAATCGCCTTGAAAGCACATGAAAAGCGGCAAAACGTGGACAATGATGCCCTTGGCCAAAAAGGGCGTATGCGTTTTTTCCTGAATATATTCAGGAAAAAACGCATACGCCCTTTTTGGCCAACCAAGCAACCTGGAAAGGCCAATCAGCGCTCCAAAGAAGTCTCGCTTCCCAGCGGGCAAAAGGGCCATGCGGAAAAAAGTGTCCAAACCAGAAATGCAGGACCGGCCATGGAGAAATGGGAGCCTTGCTATGCTGATGGGTGGGATGTAAATTGCCAACAGCCACTCTGGAGAAGTGTACGGTGTGTTCTGAAACATCTAAAAAACACAGCTTGGAGAGCATAGGGCACTTCCACTCATGGGCGTATAAATTGGGACAACTAAAAATCAGCAAGACACAGGCACCCCAAAGTTTAGGGCTGCTCTGTTGACAAGAACCCCCACTTCATTACACCTTAAATATCCTAGGAAAGAGAAAAATGGATAAAGAAGTTGTGGTCCTCATGTACAATGGAATATCACTCAGCCATGAAATCAACGTCATAAGGCTAGTAGCAGCACGATGAGTGGATTTAGGTACGACGATTCTAAGTGAAATAAGTCACACAGAAAAAGACACTTATCATAAGATATCACTTCTAGAGGGAATGTAAAAACCGCTATACTTGAACTGAATTACAAAACAGAACAGAGTCACACGTTTAGAAAACACACTATGGCTGCTGAACGGGAAAGGTGAGGTGGGGTGATGCATAAAACAAGGGTTTCAAATTAGCTCAGATACCGTTCCATAAACCCAATATGTAAGAGACAAGACCTATTCCTTTTTCAGTGAACTGGACTCAACACCCCCTATTCACCGCACAAGAATATATCTGACTAGTAAGAATCTTCAAACCTATGTATTGATATCTCTCTGTAAGTGAGTCAAGGGGGTGTAAAGCGGCATAAACACAGCCGTGAAAAGCAGCTAAACCCCATTATAAAAATAAATTACTTTTCAAAACCCGTGAAACAAAGACAGTGAAAGAGAGAGAAATTCTTACAAAATTCGTTCAGGGGCTGTGATGCAACCTGGATTGACCATATCTAGACCCACAGCTGATTGAGACATAAGGGTGGACACTCTTGGGGCTGAGAGTTTCGGTGAGGTTGGGTGAGCCAACGCAGACCCTTTCAAGTAATACTGCATGGTACCCATCCCATGGGTCCCAAATCTCCAGGTTCAAGGGCATCTTCCTACGTCGAAAACAGGCATGAGAACCCCAGAAGATGGTACACCGTGTGATCGGGAAAGTTTCTAAAACGCACCTCATTTCCTCATCTCCTTTGCTCGGGTTCGCCATTCCAGCCGATTTACTAGCCATCTCCCTCCTTGGAGAATCAGCACCTTTAACCTCCTGTTCCGTACAGGTTGCAATTTGTCCTGAGGATAACGGGAAGAGGGGGAACCAATGAGAGACTAGCTCTAGGTGTTGGGACAGGCACATGGTCACTCTATTTTCCCATCAGGAAGAAGAATTAAGCACAAGCTCAGCCTGCCCCCCAGAACCAGAAGAGGGCCTGAAGCAATCCTGCGCTTTTGCGGCCAGCTCCCAAAAAAGCGAGTTGAAAAATGGAGCTCAGGGGCACTGCAATTCACAAAACCTGCAGAGTTTTAAATGATACCTCTCGTCCACAAATATATTAAGGGAAGGCAACGAAGAGGCTTTGAAAGCAAGGCAGAATTGCAGGAAACAGATTTCAGGAGGTAGATTCGAATCGCCTTGAAAGCACATGAAAAGCGGCAAAACGTGGACAATGATTCCCTTGGCCAAAAAGGGCGTATGCGTTTTTTCCTGAATATATTCAGGAAAAAACGCATACGCCCTTTTTGGCCAACCAAGCAACCTGGAAAGGCCAATCAGCGCTCCCAAAGAAGTCTCGCTTCCCAGCGGGCAAAAGGGCCATGCGGAAAAAAGTGTCCAAACAGAAATGCAGGACCGGCCATGGAGAAATGGGAGCCTTGCTACGCTGATGGGTGGGATGTAAATTGCCAACAGCCACTCTGGAGAAGTGTACGGTGTGTTCTGAAACATCTAAAAAACACAGCTTGGAGAGCATAGGGCACTTCCACTCATGGGGCGTATAAATTGGGACAACTAAAAATCAGCAAGACACAGGCACCCCAAAGTTTAGGGCTGCTCTGTTGACAAGAACCCCCCACTTCATTACACCTTAAATATCCTAGGAAAGAGAAAAATGGATAAAGAAGTTGGGGTCCTCATGTACAATGGAATATCACTCAGCCATGAAATCAACGTCATAAGGCTAGTAGCAGCACGATGAGTCGATTTAGGTACGACGATTCTAAGTGAAATAAGTCACACAGAAAAAGACACTTATCATAAGATATCACTTCTAGAGGGAATGTAAAAACCGCTACACTTGAACTGAATTACAAAACAGAACAGAGTCACACGTTTAGTAAACACAATACCGGCTGCTGAACGGGAAAGGTGAGGTGGGGTGATGCATAAAACAAGGGTTTCAAATTAGCTCAGATACCGTTCCATAAACCCAATATGTAAGAGACAAGACCTATTCCTTTTTCAGTGAACTGGACTCAACACCCCCTATTCACCGCACAAGAATATATCTGACTAGTAAGAATCTTCAACCTATGTATTGATATCTCTCTGTAAGTGAGTCAAAGGGGGTGTAAAGCGGCATAAACACAGCCGTGAAAAGCAGCTAAACCCCATTATAAAAATAAATTACTTTTCAAAACCCGTGAAACAAAGACAGTGAAAGAGAGAGAAATTCTTACAAAATTCGTTCAGGGGCTGTGATGCAACCTGGATTGACCATATCTAGACCCACAGCTGATTGAGACATAAGGGTGGACACTCTTGGGGCTGAGAGGTTCGGTGAGGTTGTGGTGAGCCAACGCAGACCCTTTCAAGTAATACTGCATGGTACCCATCCCATGGGTCCCAAATCTCCAGGTTCAAGGGCATCTTCCTACGTCGAAAACAGGCATGAGAAACCCAGAAGATGGTAACACCGTGTGATCGGGAAAGGTTTCTAAAACGCACCTCATTTCTCATCTCCTTTGCTCGGGTTCGCCTTTCCAGCCGATTTACTAGCCATCTCCCTCCTTGGAGAATCAGCACCTTTAACCTCCTGTTCCGTACAGGTTGCAATTTGTCCTGAGGATGAAGGGGAAGAGGGGGAACCAATGAGAGACTAGCTCTAGGTGTTGGACAGGCACAGGTCACTCTATTTTCCCATCAGGAAGAAGAATTAAGCACAAGCTCAGCCTGCCCCCCCAGAACCAGAAGAGGGCCTGAAGCAATCCCTGCGCTTTTGCGGCCAGGTCCCAAAAAAGCGAGTTGAAAAATGGAGCTCAGGGGCACTGCAATTCACAAACCTGCAGAGTTTTAAATGATACCTCTCGTCCACAAATATATTAAGGGAAGGCAACGAAGAGGCTTTGAAAGCAAGGCAGAATTGCAGGAAACAGATTTCAGGAGGTAGATTCGAATCGCCTTGAAAGCACATGAAAAGCGGCAAAACGTGGACAATGATGCCCTTGGCCAAAAAGGGCGTATGCGTTTTTTCCTGAATATATTCATTAAAAAACGCATACGCCCTTTTTGGCCAACCAAGCAACCTGGAAAAGCCAATCAGCGCTCCAAAGAAGTCCTCGCTTCCCAGCGGGCAAAAGGGCCATGCGGAAAAAAGTGTCCAAACCAGAAATGCAGGACCGGCCATGGAGAAATGGGAGCCTTGCTACGCTGATGGGTGGGATGTAAATTGCCAACAGCCACTCTGGAGAAGTGTACGGTGTGTTCTGAAACATCTAAAAAACACAGCTTGGGAGAGCATAGGGCACTTCCACTCATGGGCGTATAAATTGGGAAAACTAAAAATCAGCAAGACACAGGCACCCCAAAGTTTAGGGCTGCTCTGTTGACAAGAACCCCCACTTCATTACACCTTAAATATCCTAGGAAAGAGAAAAATGGATAAAGAAGTTGTGGTCCTCATGTACAATGGAATATCACTCAGCCATGAAATCAAGTCATAAGGCTAGTAGCAGCACGATGAGTGGATTTAGGTACGACGATTCTAAGTGAAATAAGTCACACAGAAAAAGACACTTATCATAAGATATCACTTCTAGAGGGAATGTAAAAACCGCTACACTTGAACTGAATTACAAAACAGAACAGAGTCACACGTTTAGTAAACACAATACGGCTGCTGAACGGAAAGGTGAGGTGGGGTGATGCATAAAACAAGGGTTTCAAATTAGCTCAGATACCGTTCCATAAACCCAATATGTAAGAGACAAGACCTATTCCTTTTCAGTGAACTGGACTCAACACCCCCTATCACCGCACAAGAATATATCTGACTAGTAAGAATCTTCAAACCTATCTATTGATATCTCTCTGTAAGTGAGTCAAGGGGGTGTAAAGCGGCATAAACACAGCCGTTGAAAAGCAGCTAAACCCCATTATAAAAATAAATTACTTTTCAAAACCCGTGAAACAAAGACAGTGAAAGAGAGAGAAATTCTTACAAAATTCGTTCAGGGGCTGTGATGCAACCTGGATTGACCATATCTAGACCCACAGCTGATTGAGACATAAGGGTGGACACTCTTGCGGCTGAGAGGTTCGGTGAGGTTGGGTGAGCCAACGCAGACCCTTTCAAGTAATACTGCATGGTACCCATCCCATGGGTCCCAAATCTCCAGGTTCAAGGGCATCTTCCTACGTCGAAAACAGGCATGAGAAACCCAGAAGATGGTACACCGTGTGATCGGGAAAGGTTTCTAAAACGCACCTCATTTCTCATCTCCTTTGCTCGGGTTCGCCTTTCCAGCCGATTTACTAGCCATCTCCCTCCTTGGAGAATCAGCACCTTTAACCTCCTGTTCCGTACAGGTTGCAATTTGTCCTGAGGATGAAGGGGAAGAGGGGGAACCAATGAGAGACTAGCTCTAGGTGTTGGGACAGGCACAGGTCACTCTATTTTCCCATCAGGAAGAAGAATTAAGCACAAGCTCAGCCTGCCCCCCAGAACCAGAAGAGGGCCTGAAGCAATCCTGCGCTTTTGCGGCCAGCTCCCAAAAAAGCGAGTTGAAAAATGGAGCTCAGGGGCACTGCAATTCACAAACCTGCAGAGTTTTAAATGATACCTCTCGTCCACAAATATATTAAGGGAAGGCAACGAAGAGGCTTTGAAAGCAAGGCAGAATTGCAGGAAACAGATTTCAGGAGGTAGATTCGAATCGCCTTGAAAGCACATGAAAAGCGGCAAAACGTGGACAATGATGCCCTTGGCCAAAAAGGGCGTATGCGTTTTTTACTGAATATATTCAGGAAAAAACGCATACGCCCTTTTTGGCCAACCAAGCAACCTGGAAAAGCCAATCAGCGCTCCAAAGAAGTCTCGCTTCCCAGCGGGCAAAAGGGCCATGCGGAAAAAAGTGTCCAAACCAGAAATGCAGGACCGGCCATGGAGAAATGGGAGCCTTGCTATGCTGATGGGTGGGATGTAAATTGCCAACAGCCACTCTGGAGAAGTGTACGGTGTGTTCTGAAACATCTAAAAAACACAGCTTGGAGAGCATAGGGCACTTCCACTCATGGGCGTATAAATTGGGAAAACTAAAAATCAGCAAGACACAGGCACCCCAAAGTTTAGGGCTGCTCTGTTGACAAGAACCCCCACTTCATTACACCTTAAATATCCTAGGAAAGAGAAAAATGGATAAAGAAGTTGTGGTCCTCATGTACAATGGAATATCACTCAGCCATGAAATCAACGTCATAAGGCTAGTAGCAGCACGATGAGTGGATTTAGGTACGACGATTCTAAGTGAAATAAGTCACACAGAAAAAGACACTTATCATAAGATATCACTTCTAGAGGGAATGTAAAAACCGCTATACTTGAACTGAATTACAAAACAGAACAGAGTCACACGTTTAGAAAACACACTATGGCTGCTGAACGGGAAAGGTGAGGTGGGGTGATGCATAAAACAAGGGTTTCAAATTAGCTCAGATACAGTTCCATAAACCCAATATGTAAGAGACAAGACCTATTCCTTTTTCAGTGAACTGGACTCAACACCCCCTATTCACCGCACAAGAATATATCTGACTAGTAAGAATCTTCAAACCTATGTATTGATATCTCTCTGTAAGTGAGTCAAGGGGGTGTAAAGCGGCATAAACACAGCCGTGAAAAGCAGCTAAACCCCATTATAAAAATAAATTACTTTTCAAAACCCGTGAAACAAAGACAGTGAAAGAGAGAGAAATTCTTACAAAATTCGTTCAGGGGCTGTGATGCAACCTGGATTGACCATATCTAGACCCACAGCTGATTGAGACATAAGGGTGGACACTCTTGGGGCTGAGAGGTTCGGTGAGGTTGGGTGAGCCAACGCAGACCCTTTCAAGTAATACTGCATGGTACCCATCCCATGGGTCCCAAATCTCCAGGTTCAAGGGCATCTTCCTACGTCGAAAACAGGCATGAGAAACCCAGAAGATGGTACACCGTGTGATCGGGAAAGGTTTCTAAAACGCACCTCATTTCTCATCTCCTTTGCTCGGGTTCGCCATTCCAGCCGATTTACTAGCCATCTCCCTCCTTGGAGAATCAGCACCTTTAACCTCCTGTTCCGTACAGGTTGCAATTTGTCCTGAGGATGAACGGGAAGAGGGGGAACCAATGAGAGACTAGCTCTAGGTGTTGGGACAGGCACAGGTCACTCTATTTTCCCATCAGGAAGAAGAATTAAGCACAAGCTCAGCCTGCCCCCCAGAACCAGAAGAGGGCCTGAAGCAATCCTGCGCTTTTGCGGCCAGCTCCCAAAAAAGCGAGTTGAAAAATGGAGCTCAGGGGCACTGCAATTCACAAACCTGCAGAGTTTTAAATGATACCTCTCGTCCACAAATATATTAAGGGAAGGCAACGAAGAGGCTTTGAAAGCAAGGCAGAATTGCAGGAAACAGATTTCAGGAGGTAGATTCGAATCGCCTTGAAAGCACATGAAAAGCGGCAAAACTTGGACAATGATGCCCTTGGCCAAAAAGGGCGTATGCGTTTTTTCCTGAATATATTCAGGAAAAAACGCATACGCCCTTTTTGGCCAACCAAGCAACCTGGAAAGGCCAATCAGCGCTCCAAAGAAGTCTCGCTTCCCAGCGGGCAAAAGGGCCATGCGGAAAAAAGTGTCCAAACCAGAAATGCAGGACCGGCCATGGAGAAATAGGAGCCTTGCTACGCTGATGGGTGGGATGTAAATTGCCAACAGCCACTCTGGAGAAGTGTACGGTGTGTTCTGAAACATCTAAAAAACACAGCTTGGAGAGCATAGGGCACTTCCACTCATGGGCGTATAAATTGGGAAAACTAAAAATCAGCAAGACACAGGCACCCCAAAGTTTAGGGCTGCTCTGTTGACAAGAACCCCCACTTCATTACACCTTAAATATCCTAGGAAAGAGAAAAATGGATAAAGAAGTTGTGTTCCTCATGTACAATGGAATATCACTCAGCCATGAAATCAACGTCATAAGGCTAGTAGCAGCACGATGAGTGGATTTAGGTACGACGATTCTAAGTGAAATAAGTCACACAGAAAAAGACACTTATCATAAGATATCACTTCGAGAGGGAATGTAAAAACCGCTACACTTGAACTGAATTACAAAACAGAACAGAGTCACACGTTTAGGAAACACACTATGGCTGCTGAACGGGAAAGGTGAGGTGGGGTGATGCATAAAACAAGGGTTTCAAATTAGCTCAGATACCGTTCCATAAACCCAATATGTAAGAGACAAGACCTATTCCTTTTTCAGTGAACTGGACTCAACACCCCCTATTCACCGCACAAGAATATATCTGACTAGTAAGAATCTTCAAACCTATGTATTGATATCTCTCTGTAAGTGAGTCAAGGGGGTGTAAAGCGGCATAAACACAGCCGTGAAAAGCAGCTAAACCCCATTATAAAAATAAATTACTTTTCAAAACCCGTGAAACAAAGACAGTGAAAGAGAGAGAAATTCTTACAAAATTCGTTCAGGGGCTGTGATGCAACCTGGATTGACCATATCTAGACCCACAGCTGATTGAGACATAAGGGTGGACACTCTTGGGGCTGAGAGGTTCGGTGAGGTTGGGTGAGCCAACGCAGACCCTTTCAAGTAATACTGCATGGTACCCATCCCATGGGTCCCAAATCTCCAGGTTCAAGGGCATCTTCCTACGTCGAAAACAGGCATGAGAAACCCAGAAGATGGTACACCGTGTGATCGGGAAAGGTTTCTAAAACGCACCTCATTTCTCATCTCCTTTGCTCGGGTTCGCCATTCCAGCCGATTTACTAGCCATCTCCCTCCTTGGAGAATCAGCACCTTTACCCTCCTGTTCCGTACAGGTTGCAATTTGTCCTGAGGATGAACGGGAAGAGGGGGAACCAATGAGAGACTAGCTCTAGGTGTTGGGACAGGCACAGGTCACTCTATTTTCCCATCAGGAAGAAGAATTAAGCACAAGCTCAGCCTGCCCCCCAGAACCAGAAGAGGGCCTGAAGCAATCCTGCGCTTTTGCGGCCAGCTCCCAAAAAAGCGAGTTGAAAAATGGAGCTCAGGGGCACTGCAATTCACAAACCTGCAGAGTTTTAAATGATACCTCTCGTCCACAAATATATTAAGGGAAGGCAACGAAGAGGCTTTGAAAGCAAGGCAGAATTGCAGGAAACAGATTTCAGGAGGTAGATTCGAATCACCTTGAAAGCACATGAAAAGCGGCAAAACGTGGACAATGATGCCCTTGGCCAAAAAGGGCGTATGCGTTTTTTCCTGAATATATTCAGGAAAAAACGCATACGCCCTTTTTGGCCAACCAAGCAACCTGGAAAGGCCAATCAGCGCTCCAAAGAAGTCTCGCTTCCCAGCGGGCAAAAGGGCCATGCGGAAAAAAGTGTCCAAACCAGAAATGCAGGACCGGCCATGGAGAAATGGGAGCCTTGCTACGCTGATGGGTGGGATGTAAATTGCCAACAGCCACTCTGGAGAAGTGTACGGTGTGTTCTGAAACATCTAAAAAACACAGCTTGGAGAGCATAGGGCACTTCCACTCATGGGCGTATAAATTGGGAAAACTAAAAATCAGCAAGACACAGGCACCCCAAAGTTTAGGGCTGCTCTGTTGACAAGAACCCCCACTTCATTACACCTTAAATATCCTAGGAAAGAGAAAAATGGATAAAGAAGTTGGGGTCCTCATGTACAATGGAATATCACTCAGCCATGAAATCAACGTCATAAGCCTAGTAGCAGCACGATGAGTGGATTTAGGTACGATGATTCTAAGTGAAATAAGTCACACAGAAAAAGACACTTATCATAAGATATCACTTCTAGAGGGAATGTAAAAACCGCTACAGTTGAACTGAATTACAAAACAGAACAGAGTCACACGTTTAGAAAACACACTATGGCTGCTGAACGGGCAAGGTGAGGTGGGATGATGCATAAAACAAGGGTTTCAAATTAGCTCAGATACCGTTCCATAAACCCAATATGTAAGAGAGAAGACCTATTCCTTTTTCAGTGAACTGGACTCAACACCCCCTATTCACCGCACAAGAATATATCTGACTAGTAAGAATCTTCAAACCTATGTATTGATATCTCTCTGTAAGTGAGTCAAGGGGGTGTAAAGCGGCATAAACACAGCCGTGAAAAGCAGCTAAACCCCATTATAAAAATAAATTACTTTTCAAAACCCGTGAAACAAAGACAGTGAAAGAGAGAGAAATTCTTACAAAATTCGTTCAGGGGCTGTGATGCAACCTGGATTGACCATATCTAGACCCACAGCTGATTGAGACATAAGGGTGGACACTCTTGGGGCTGAGAGGTTCGGTGAGGTTGGGTGAGCCAACGCAGACCCTTTCAAGTAATACTGCATGGTACCCATCCCATGGGTCCCAAATCTCCAGGTTCAAGGGCATCTTCCTACGTCGAAAACAGGCATGAGAAACCCAGAAGATGGTACACCGTGTGATCGGGAAAGGTTTCTAAAACGCACCTCATTTCTCATCTCCTTTGCTCGGGTTCGCCATTCCAGCCGATTTACTAGCCATCTCCCTCCTTGGAGAATCAGCACCTTTAACCTCCTGTTCCGTACAGGTTGCAATTTGTCCTGAGGATGAACGGGAAGAGGGGGAACCAATGAGAGACTAGCTCTAGGTGTTGGGACAGGCACAGGTCACTCTATTTTCCCATCAGGAAGAAGAATTAAGCACAAGCTCAGCCTGCCCCCCAGAACCAGAAGAGGGCGTGAAGCAATCCTGCGCTTTTGCGGCCAGCTCCCAAAAAAGCGAGTTGAAAAATGGAGCTCAGGGGCACTGCAACTCACAAATCTGCAGAGTTTTAAATGATACCTCTCGTCCACAAATATATTAAGGGAAGGCAACGAAGAGGCTTTGAAAGCAAGGCAGAATTGCAGGAAACAGATTTCAGGAGGTAGATTCGAATCGCCTTGAAAGCACATGAAAAGCGGCAAAACGTGGACAATGATGCCCTTGGCCAAAAAGGGCGTATGCGTTTTTTCCTGAATATATTCAGGAAAAAACGCATACGCCCTTTTTGGCCAACCAAGCAACCTGGAAAGGCCAATCAGCGCTCCAAAGAAGTCTCGCTTCCCAGCGGGCAAAAGGGCCATGCGGAAAAAAGTGTCCAAACCAGAAATGCAGGACCGGCCATGGAGAAATGGGAGCCTTGCTACGCTGATGGGTGGGATGTAAATTGCCAACAGCCACTCTGGAGAAGTGTACGGTGTGTTCTGAAACATCTAAAAAACACAGCTTGGAGAGCATAGGGCACTTCCACTCATGGGCGTATAAATTGGGAAAACTAAAAATCAGCAAGACACAGGCACCCCAAAGTTTAGGGCTGCTCTGTTGACAAGAACCCCCACTTCATTACACCTTAAATATCCTAGGAAAGAGAAAAATGGATAAAGAAGTTGGGGTCCTCATGTACAATGGAATATCACTCAGCCATGAAATCAACGTCATAAGGCTAGTAGCAGCACGATGAGTGGATTTAGGTACGACGATTCTAAGTGAAATAAGTCACACAGAAAAAGACACTTATCCTAAGATATCACTTCTAGAGGGAATGTAAAAACCGCTACACTTGAACTGAATTACAAAACAGAACAGAGTCACACGTTTAGGAAACACACTACGGCTGCTGAACGGGAAAGGTGAGGTGGGGTGATGCATAAAACAAGGGTTTCAAATTAGCTCAGATACCGTTCCATAAACCCAATATGTAAGAGACAAGACCTATCCCTTTTTCAGTGAACTGGACTCAACACCCCCTATTCACCGCACAAGAATATATCTGACTAGTAAGAATCTTCAAACCTATGTATTGATATCTCTCTGTAAGTGAGTCAAGGTGGTGTAAAGCGGCATAAACACAGCCGTGAAAAGCAGCTAAACCCCATTATAAAAATAAATTACTTTTCAAAACCCGTGAAACAAAGACAGTGAAAGAGAGAGAAATTCTTACAAAATTCGTTCAGGGGCTGTGATGCAACCTGGATTGACCATATCTAGACCCACAGCTGATTGAGACATAAGGGTGGACACTCTTGGGGCTGAGAGGTTCGGTGAGGTTGGGTGAGCCAACGCAGACCCTTTCAAGTAATACTGCATGGTACCCATCCCATGGGTCCCAAATCTCCAGGTTCAAGGGCATCTTCCTACGTCGAAAACAGGCATGAGAAACCCAGAAGATGGTACACCGTGTGATCGGGAAAGGTTTCTAAAACGCACCTCATTTCTCATCTCCTTTGCTCGGGTTCGCCATTCCAGGCGATTTACTAGCCATCTCCCTCCTTGGAGAATCAGCACCTTTACCCTCCTGTTCCGTACAGGGTGCAATTTGTCCTGAGGATGAACGGGAAGAGGGGGAACCAATGAGAGACTAGCTCCAGGGGTTGGGACAGGCACAGGTCACTCTATTTTCCCATCAGGAAGAAGAATTAAGCACAAGCTCAGCCTGCCCCCCAGAACCAGAAGAGGGCCTGAAGCAATCCTGCGCTTTTGCGGCCAGCTCCCAAAAAAGCGAGTTGAAAAATGGAGCTCAGGGGCACTGCAATTCACAAACCTGCAGAGTTTTAAATGATACCTCTCGTCCACAAATATATTAAGGGAAGGCAACGAAGAGGCTTTGAAAGCAAGGCAGAATTGCAGGAAACAGATTTCAGGAGGTAGATTCGAATCGCCTTGAAAGCACATGAAAAGCGGCAAAACGTGGACAATGATGCCCTTGGCCAAAAAGGGCGTATGCGTTTTTTCCTGAATATATTCAGGAAAAAACGCATACGCCCTTTTTGGCCAACCAAGCAACCTGGAAAGGCCAATCAGCGCTCCAAAGAAGTCTCGCTTCCCAGCGGGCAAAAGGGCCATGCGGAAAAAAGTGTCCAAACCAGAAATGCAGGACCGGCCATGGAGAAATGGGAGCCTTGCTACGCTGATGGGTGGGATGTAAATTGCCAACAGCCACTCCGGAGAAGTGTACGGTGTGTTCTGAAACATCTAAAAAACACAGCTTGGAGAGCATAGGGCACTTCCACTCATGGGCGTATAAATTGGGAAAACTAAAAATCAGCAAGACACAGGCACCCCAAAGTTTAGGGCTGCTCTGTTGACAAGAACCCCCACTTCATTACACCTTAAATATCCTAGGAAAGAGAAAAATGGATAAAGAAGTTGGGGTCCTCATGTACAATGGAATATCACTCAGCCATGAAATCAACGTCATAAGGCTAGTAGCAGCACGATGAGTGGATTTAGGTACGACGATTCTAAGTGAAATAAGTCACACAGAAAAAGACACTTATCCTAAGATATCACTTCTAGAGGGAATGTAAAAACCGCTACACTTGAACTGAATTACAAAACAGAACAGAGTCACACGTTTAGGAAACACACTACGGCTGCTGAACGGGAAAGGTGAGGTGGGGTGATGCATAAAACAAGGGTTTCAAATTAGCTCAGATACCGTTCCATAAACCCAATATGTAAGAGACAAGACCTATCCCTTTTTCAGTGAACTGGACTCAACACCCCCTATTCACCGCACAAGAATATATCTGACTAGTAAGAATCTTCAAACCTATGTATTGATATCTCTCTGTAAGTGAGTCAAGGTGGTGTAAAGCGGCATAAACACAGCCGTGAAAAGCAGCTAAACCCCATTATAAAAATAAATTACTTTTCAAAACCCGTGAAACAAAGACAGTGAAAGAGAGAGAAATTCTTACAAAATTCGTTCAGGGGCTGTGATGCAACCTGGATTGACCATATCTAGACCCACAGCTGATTGAGACATAAGGGTGGACACTCTTGGGGCTGAGAGGTTCGGTGAGGTTGGGTGAGCCAACGCAGACCCTTTCAAGTAATACTGCATGGTACCCATCCCATGGGTCCCAAATCTCCAGGTTCAAGGGCATCTTCCTACGTCGAAAACAGGCATGAGAAACCCAGAAGATGGTACACCGTGTGATCGGGAAAGGTTTCTAAAACGCACCTCATTTCTCATCTCCTTTGCTCGGGTTCGCCATTCCAGGCGATTTACTAGCCATCTCCCTCCTTGGAGAATCAGCACCTTTACCCTCCTGTTCCGTACAGGGTGCAATTTGTCCTGAGGATGAACGGGAAGAGGGGGAACCAATGAGAGACTAGCTCCAGGGGTTGGGACAGGCACAGGTCACTCTATTTTCCCATCAGGAAGAAGAATTAAGCACAAGCTCAGCCTGCCCCCCAGAACCAGAAGAGGGCCTGAAGCAATCCTGCGCTTTTGCGGCCAGCTCCCAAAAAAGCGAGTTGAAAAATGGAGCTCAGGGGCACTGCAATTCACAAACCTGCAGAGTTTTAAATGATACCTCTCGTCCACAAATATATTAAGGGAAGGCAACGAAGAGGCTTTGAAAGCAAGGCAGAATTGCAGGAAACAGATTTCAGGAGGTAGATTCGAATCGCCTTGAAAGCACATGAAAAGCGGCAAAACGTGGACAATGATGCCCTTGGCCAAAAAGGGCGTATGCGTTTTTTCCTGAATATATTCAGGAAAAAACGCATACGCCCTTTTTGGCCAACCAAGCAACCTGGAAAGGCCAATCAGCGCTCCAAAGAAGTCTCGCTTCCCAGCGGGCAAAAGGGCCATGCGGAAAAAAGTGTCCAAACCAGAAATGCAGGACCGGCCATGGAGAAATGGGAGCCTTGCTACGCTGATGGGTGGGATGTAAATTGCCAACAGCCACTCTGGAGAAGTGTACGGTGTGTTCTGAAACATCTAAAAAACACAGCTTGGAGAGCATAGGGCACTTCCACTCATGGGCGTATAAATTGGGAAAACTAAACATCAGCAAGACACAGGCACCCCAAAGTTTAGGGCTGCTCTGTTGACAAGAACCCCCACTTCATTACACCTTAAATATCCTAGGAAAGAGAAAAATGGATAAAGAAGTTGGGGTCCTCATGTACAATGGAATATCACTCAGCCATGAAATCAACGTAATAAGGCTAGTAGCAGCACGATGAGTGGATTTAGGTACGACGATTCTAAGTGAAATAAGTCACACAGAAAAAGACACTTATCCTAAGATATCACTTCTAGAGGGAATGTAAAAACCGCTACACTTGAACTGAATTACAAAACAGAACAGAGTCACACGTTTAGGAAACACACTACGGCTGCTGAACGGGAAAGGTGAGGTGGGGTGATGCATAAAACAAGGGTTTCAAATTAGCTCAGATACCGTTCCATAAACCCAATATGTAAGAGACAAGACCTATCCCTTTTTCAGTGAACTGGACTCAACACCCCCTATTCACCGCACAAGAATATATCTGACTAGTAAGAATCTTCAAACCTATGTATTGATATCTCTCTGTAAGTGAGTCAAGGGGGTGTAAAGCGGCATAAACACAGCCGTGAAAAGCAGCTAAACCCCATTATAAAAATAAATTACTTTTCAAAACCCGTGAAACAAAGACAGTGAAAGAGAGAGAAATTCTTACAAAATTCGTTCAGGGGCTGTGATGCAACCTGGATTGACCATATCTAGACCCACAGCTGATTGAGACATAAGGGTGGACACTCTTGGGGCTGAGAGGTTCGGTGAGGTTGGGTGAGCCAACGCAGACCCTTTCAAGTAATACTGCATGGTACCCATCCCATGGGTCCCAAATCTCCAGGTTCAAGGGCATCTTCCTACGTCGAAAACAGGCATGAGAAACCCAGAAGATGGTACACCGTGTGATCGGGAAAGGTTTCTAAAACGCACCTCATTTCTCATCTCCTTTGCTCGGGTTCGCCATTCCAGGCGATTTACTAGCCATCTCCCTCCTTGGAGAATCAGCACCTTTACCCTCCTGTTCCGTACAGGGTGCAATTTGTCCTGAGGATGAACGGGAAGAGGGGGAACCAATGAGAGACTAGCTCCAGGGGTTGGGACAGGCACAGGTCACTCTATTTTCCCATCAGGAAGAAGAATTAAGCACAAGCTCAGCCTGCCCCCCAGAACCAGAAGAGGGCCTGAAGCAATCCTGCGCTTTTGCGGCCAGCTCCCAAAAAAGCGAGTTGAAAAATGGAGCTCAGGGGCACTGCAATTCACAAACCTGCAGAGTTTTAAATGATACCTCTCGTCCACAAATATATTAAGGGAAGGCAACGAAGAGGCTTTGAAAGCAAGGCAGAATTGCAGGAAACAGATTTCAGGAGGTAGATTCGAATCGCCTTGAAAGCACATGAAAAGCGGCAAAACGTGGACAATGATGCCCTTGGCCAAAAAGGGCGTATGCGTTTTTTCCTGAATATATTCAGGAAAAAACGCATACGCCCTTTTTGGCCAACCAAGCAACCTGGAAAGGCCAATCAGCGCTCCAAAGAAGTCTCGCTTCCCAGCGGGCAAAAGGGCCATGCGGAAAAAAGTGTCCAAACCAGAAATGCAGGACCGGCCATGGAGAAATGGGAGCCTTGCTACGCTGATGGGTGGGATGTAAATTGCCAACAGCCACTCCGGAGAAGTGTACGGTGTGTTCTGAAACATCTAAAAAACACAGCTTGGAGAGCATAGGGCACTTCCACTCATGGGCGTATAAATTGGGAAAACTAAAAATCAGCAAGACACAGGCACCCCAAAGTTTAGGGCTGCTCTGTTGACAAGAACCCCCACTTCATTACACCTTAAATATCCTAGGAAAGAGAAAAATGGATAAAGAAGTTGGGGTCCTCATGTACAATGGAATATCACTCAGCCATGAAATCAACGTCATAAGGCTAGTAGCAGCA
This sequence comes from Balaenoptera acutorostrata, assembly GCF_949987535.1. Classification (NCBI taxonomy): domain Eukaryota; kingdom Metazoa; phylum Chordata; class Mammalia; order Artiodactyla; family Balaenopteridae; genus Balaenoptera; species Balaenoptera acutorostrata. The sequence goes on along the minus strand of NW_026646817.1, from coordinate 71,006 downwards.
CGATGAGTGGATTTAGGTACGACGATTCTAAGTGAAATAAGTCACACAGAAAAAGACACTTATCCTAAGATATCACTTCTAGAGGGAATGTAAAAACCGCTACACTTGAACTGAATTACAAAACAGAACAGAGTCACACGTTTAGGAAACACACTACGGCTGCTGAACGGGAAAGGTGAGGTGGGGTGATGCATAAAACAAGGGTTTCAAATTAGCTCAGATACCGTTCCATAAACCCAATATGTAAGAGACAAGACCTATCCCTTTTTCAGTGAACTGGACTCAACACCCCCTATTCACCGCACAAGAATATATCTGACTAGTAAGAATCTTCAAACCTATGTATTGATATCTCTCTGTAAGTGAGTCAAGGGGGTGTAAAGCGGCATAAACACAGCCGTGAAAAGCAGCTAAACCCCATTATAAAAATAAATTACTTTTCAAAACCCGTGAAACAAAGACAGTGAAAGAGAGAGAAATTCTTACAAAATTCGTTCAGGGGCTGTGATGCAACCTGGATTGACCATATCTAGACCCACAGCTGATTGAGACATAAGGGTGGACACTCTTGGGGCTGAGAGGTTCGGTGAGGTTGGGTGAGCCAACGCAGACCCTTTCAAGTAATACTGCATGGTACCCATCCCATGGGTCCCAAATCTCCAGGTTCAAGGGCATCTTCCTACGTCGAAAACAGGCATGAGAAACCCAGAAGATGGTACACCGTGTGATCGGGAAAGGTTTCTAAAACGCACCTCATTTCTCATCTCCTTTGCTCGGGTTCGCCATTCCAGCCGATTTACTAGCCATCTCCCTCCTTGGAGAATCAGCACCTTTACCCTCCTGTTCCGTACAGGTTGCAATTTGTCCTGAGGATGAACGGGAAGAGGGGGAACCAATGAGAGACTAGCTCCAGGGGTTGGGACAGGCACAGGTCACTCTATTTTCCCATCAGGAAGAAGAATTAAGCACAAGCTCAGCCTGCCCCCCAGAACCAGAAGAGGGCGTGAAGCAATCCGGCGCTTTTGCGGCCAGCTCCCAAAAAAGCGAGTTGAAAAATGGAGCTCAGGGGCACTGCAACTCACAAATCTGCAGAGTTTTAAATGATACCTCTCGTCCACAAATATATTAAGGGAAGGCAACGAAGAGGCTTTGAAAGCAAGGCAGAATTGCAGGAAACAGATTTCAGGAGGTAGATTCGAATCGCCTTGAAAGCACATGAAAAGCGGCAAAACGTGGACAATGATGCCCTTGGCCAAAAAGGGCGTATGCGTTTTTTCCTGAATATATTCAGGAAAAAACGCATACGCCCTTTTTGGCCAACCAAGCAACCTGGAAAGGCCAATCAGCGCTCCAAAGAAGTCTCGCTTCCCAGCGGGCAAAAGGGCCATGCGGAAAAAAGTGTCCAAACCAGAAATGCAGGACCGGCCATGGAGAAATGGGAGCCTTGCTACGCTGATGGGTGGGATGTAAATTGCCAACAGCCACTCTGGAGAAGTGTACGGTGTGTTCTGAAACATCTAAAAAACACAGCTTGGAGAGCATAGGGCACTTCCACTCATGGGCGTATAAATTGGGAAAACTAAACATCAGCAAGACACAGGCACCCCAAAGTTTAGGGCTGCTCTGTGGACAAGAACCCTCACTTCATTACACCTTAAATATCCTAGGAAAGAGAAAAATGGATAAAGAAGTTGTGGTCCTCATGTACAATGGAATATCACTCAGCCATGAAATCAACGTCATAAGGCTAGCAGCAGCACAATGAATGGATTTAGGTACGACGATTCTAAGTGAAATAAGTCACACAGAAAAAGACACTTATCCTAAGATATCACTTCTAGAGGGAATGTAAAAACCGCTACACTTGAACTGAATTACAAAACAGAACAGAGTCACACGTTTAGAAAACACACTATGGCTGCTGAACGGGAAAGGTGAGGTGGGGTGATGCATAAAACAAGGGTTTCAAATTAGCTCCGATACCGTTCCATAAACCCAATATGTAAGAGACAAGACCTATTCCTTTTTCAGTGAACTGGACTCAACACCCCCTATTCACCACACAAGAATATATCTGACTAGTAAGAATCTTCAAACCTATGTATTGATATCTCTCTGTAAGTGAGTCAAGGGGGTGTAAAGCGGCATAAACACAGCCGTGAAAAGCAGCTAAACCCCATTATAAAAATAAATTACTTTTCAAAACCCGTGAAACAAAGACAGTGAAAGAGAGAGAAATTCTTACAAAATTCGTTCAGGGGCTGTGATGCAACCTGGATTGACCATATCTAGACCCACAGCTGATTGAGATATAAGGGTGGACACTCTTGGGGCTGAGAGGTTCGGTGAGGTTGGGTGAGCCAACGCAGACCCTTTCAAGTAATACTGCATGGTACCCATCCCATGGGTCCCAAATCTCCAGGTTCAAGGGCATCTTCCTACGTCGAAAACAGGCATGGAAACCCAGAAGATGGTACACCGTGTGATCGGGAAAGGTTTCTAAAACGCACCTCATTTCTCATCTCCTTTGCTCGGGTTCGCCATTCCAGCCGATTTACTAGCCATCTCCCTCCTTGGAGAATCAGCACCTTTACCCTCCTGTTCCGTACAGGTTGCAATTTGTCCTGAGGATGAACGGGAAGAGGGGGAACCAATGAGAGACTAGCTCCAGGGGTTGGGACAGGCACAGGTCACTCTATTTTCCCATCAGGAAGAAGAATTAAGCACAAGCTCAGCCTGCCCCCCAGAACCAGAAGAGGGCGTGAAGCAATACTGCGCTTTTGCGGCAAGCTCCCAAAAAAGCGAGTTGAAAAATGGAGCTCAGGGGCACTGCAACTCACAAATCTGCAGAGTTTTAAATGATACCTCTCGTCCACAAATATATTAAGGGAAGGCAACGAAGAGGCTTTGAAAGCAAGGCAGAATTGCAGGAAACAGATTTCAGGAGGTAGATTCGAATCGCCTTGAAAGCACATGAAAAGCGGCAAAACGTGGACAATGATGCCCTTGGCCAAAAAGGGCGTATGCGTTTTTTCCTGAATATATTCAGGAAAAAACGCATACGCCCTTTTTGGCCAACCAAGCAACCTGGAAAGGCCAATCAGCGCTCCAAAGAAGTCTCGCTTCCCAGCGGGCAAAAGGGCCATGCGGAAAAAAGTGTCCAAACCAGAAATGCAGGACCGGCCATGGAGAAATGGGAGCCTTGCTACGCTGATGGGTGGGATGTAAATTGCCAACAGCCACTCTGGAGAAGTGTACGGTGTGTTCTGAAACATCTAAAAAACACAGCTTGGAGAGCATAGGGCACTTCCACTCATGGGCGTATAAATTGGGAAAACTAAAAATCAGCAAGACACAGGCACCCCCAAAGTTTAGGGCTGCTCTGTTGACAAGAACCCCCACTTCATTACACCTTAAATATCCTAGGAAAGAGAAAAATGGATAAAGAAGTTGGGGTCCTCATGTACAATGGAATATCACTCAGCCATGAAATCAACGTCATAAGGCTAGTAGCAGCACGATGAGTGGATTTAGGTACGACGATTCTAAGTGAAATAAGTCACACAGAAAAAGATAAGTGTCTTATTTCACTTAGTTATCATAAGATATCACTTCTAGAGGGAATGTAAAAACCGCTACACTTGAACTGAATTACAAAACAGAACAGAGTCACACGTTTAGGAAACACACTACGGCTGCTGAACGGGAAAGGTGAGGTGGGGTGATGCATAAAACAAGGGTTTCAAATTAGCTCCGATACCGTTCCATAAACCCAATATGTAAGAGACAAGACCTATTCCTTTTTCAGTGAACTGGACTCAACACCCCCTATTCACCGCACAAGAATATATCTGACTAGTAAGAATCTTCAAACCTATGTATTGATATCTCTCTGTAAGTGAGTCAAGGGGGTGTAAAGCGGCATAAACACAGCCGTGAAAAGCAGCTAAACCCCATTATAAAAATAAATTACTTTTCAAAACCCGTGAAACAAAGACAGTGAAAGAGAGAGAAATTCTTACAAAATTCGTTCAGGGGATGTGATGCAACCTGGATTGACCATATCTAGACCCACAGCTGATTGAGACATAAGGGTGGACACTCTTGGGGCTGAGAGGTTCGGTGAGGTTGGGTGAGCCAACGCAGACCCTTTCAAGTAATACTGCATGGTACCCATCCCATGGGTCCCAAATCTCCAGGTTCAAGGGCATCTTCCTACGTCGAAAACAGGCATGAGAAACCCAGAAGATGGTACACCGTGTGATCGGGAAAGGTTTCTAAAACGCACCTCATTTCTCATCTCCTTTGCTCGGGTTCGCCATTCCAGCCGATTTACTAGCCATCTCCCTCCTTGGAGAATCAGCACCTTTACCCTCCTGTTCCGTACAGGTTGCAATTTGTCCTGAGGATGAACGGGAAGAGGGGGAACCAATGAGAGACTAGCTCCAGGGGTTGGGACAGGCACAGGTCACTCTATTTTCCCATCAGGAAGAAGAATTAAGCACAAGCTCAGCCTGCCCCCCAGAACCAGAAGAGGGCGTGAAGCAATCCTGCGCTTTTGCGGCCAGCTCCCAAAAAAGCGAGTTGAAAAATGGAGCTCAGGGGCACTGCAACTCACAAATCTGCAGAGTTTTAAATGATACCTCTCGTCCACAAATATATTAAGGGAAGGCAACGAAGAGGCTTTGAAAGCAAGGCAGAATTGCAGGAAACAGATTTCAGGAGGTAGATTCGAATCGCCTTGAAAGCACATGAAAAGCGGCAAAACGTGGACAATGATGCCCTTGGCCAAAAAGGGCGTATGCGTTTTTTCCTGAATATATTCAGGAAAAAACGCATACGCCCTTTTTGGCCAACCAAGCAACCTGGAAAGGCCAATCAGCGCTCCAAAGAAGTCTCGCTTCCCAGCGGGCAAAAGGGCCATGCGGAAAAAAGTGTCCAAACCAGAAATGCAGGACCGGCCATGGAGAAATGGGAGCCTTGCTACGCTGATGGGTGGGATGTAAATTGCCAACAGCCACTCTGGAGAAGTGTACGGTGTGTTCTGAAACATCTAAAAAACACAGCTTGGAGAGCATAGGGCACTTCCACTCATGGGCGTATAAATTGGGAAAACTAAACATCAGCAAGACACAGGCACCCCAAAGTTTAGGGCTGCTCTGTGGACAAGAACCCTCACTTCATTACACCTTAAATATCCTAGGAAAGAGAAAAATGGATAAAGAAGTTGTGGTCCTCATGTACAATGGAATATCACTCAGCCATGAAATCAACGTCATAAGGCTAGCAGCAGCACAATGAATGGATTTAGGTACGACGATTCTAAGTGAAATAAGTCACACAGAAAAAGACACTTATCCTAAGATATCACTTCTAGAGGGAATGTAAAAACCGCTACACTTGAACTGAATTACAAAACAGAACAGAGTCACACGTTTAGAAAACACACTATGGCTGCTGAACGGGAAAGGTGAGGTGGGGTGATGCATAAAACAAGGGTTTCAAATTAGCTCCGATACCGTTCCATAAACCCAATATGTAAGAGACAAGACCTATTCCTTTTTCAGTGAACTGTACTCAACACCCCCTATTCACCACACAAGAATATATCTGACTAGTAAGAATCTTCAAACCTATGTATTGATATCTCTCTGTAAGTGAGTCAAGGGGGTGTAAAGCGGCATAAACACAGCCGTGAAAAGCAGCTAAACCCCATTATAAAAATAAATTACTTTTCAAAACCCGTGAAACAAAGACAGTGAAAGAGAGAGAAATTCTTACAAAATTCGTTCAGGGGCTGTGATGCAACCTGGATTGACCATATCTAGACCCACAGCTGATTGAGACATAAGGGTGGACACTCTTGGGGCTGAGAGGTTCGGTGAGGTTGGGTGAGCCAACGCAGACCCTTTCAAGTAATACTGCATGGTACCCATCCCATGGGTCCCAAATCTCCAGGTTCAAGGGCATCTTCCTACGTCGAAAACAGGCATGAGAAACCCAGAAGATGGTACACCGTGTGATCGGGAAAGGTTTCTAAAACGCACCTCATTTCTCATCTCCTTTGCTCGGGTTCGCCATTCCAGCCGATTTACTAGCCATCTCCCTCCTTGGAGAATCAGCACCTTTACCCTCCTGTTCCGTACAGGTTGCAATTTGTCCTGAGGATGAACGGGAAGAGGGGGAACCAATGAGAGACTAGCTCCAGGGGTTGGGACAGGCACAGGTCACTCTATTTTCCCATCAGGAAGAAGAATTAAGCACAAGCTCAGCCTGCCCCCCAGAACCAGAAGAGGGCGTGAAGCAATCCTGCGCTTTTGCGGCCAGCTCCCAAAAAAGCGAGTTGAAAAATGGAGCTCAGGGGCACTGCAACTCACAAATCTGCAGAGTTTTAAATGATACCTCTCGTCCACAAATATATTAAGGGAAGGCAACGAAGAGGCTTTGAAAGCAAGGCAGAATTGCAGGAAACAGATTTCAGGAGGTAGATTCGAATCGCCTTGAAAGCACATGAAAAGCGGCAAAACGTGGACAATGATGCCCTTGGCCAAAAAGGGCGTATGCGTTTTTTCCTGAATATATTCAGGAAAAAACGCATACGCCCTTTTTGGCCAACCAAGCAACCTGGAAAGGCCAATCAGCGCTCCAAAGAAGTCTCGCTTCCCAGCGGGCAAAAGGGCCATGTGGAAAAAAGTGTCCAAACCAGAAATGCAGGACCGGCCATGGAGAAATGGGAGCCTTGCTACGCTGATGGGTGGGATGTAAATTGCCAACAGCCACTCTGGAGAAGTGTACGGTGTGTTCTGAAACATCTAAAAAACACAGCTTGGAGAGCATAGGGCACTTCCACTCATGGGCGTATAAATTGGGAAAACTAAAAATCAGCAAGACACAGGCACCCCCAAAGTTTAGGGCTGCTCTGTTGACAAGAACCCCCACTTCATTACACCTGAAATATCCTAGGAAAGAGAAAAATGGATAAAGAAGTTGGGGTCCTCATGTACAATGGAATATCACTCAGCCATGAAATCAACGTCATAAGGCTAGTAGCAGCACGATGAGTGGATTTAGGTACGACGATTCTAAGTGAAATAAGTCACACAGAAAAAGACACTTATCATAAGATATCACTTCTAGAGGGAATGTAAAAACCGCTACACTTGAACTGAATTACAAAACAGAACAGAGTCACACGTTTAGGAAACACACTACGGCTGCTGAACGGGAAAGGTGAGGTGGGGTGATGCATAAAACAAGGGTTTCAAATTAGCTCCGATACCGTTCCATAAACCCAATATGTAAGAGACAAGACCTATTCCTTTTTCAGTGAACTGGACTCAACACCCCCTATTCACCGCACAAGAATATATCTGACTAGTAAGAATCTTCAAACCTATGTATTGATATCTCTCTGTAAGTGAGTCAAGGGGGTGTAAAGCGGCATAAACACAGCCGTGAAAAGCAGCTAAACCCCATTATAAAAATAAATTACTTTTCAAAACCCGTGAAACAAAGACAGTGAAAGAGAGAGAAATTCTTACAAAATTCGTTCAGGGGCTGTGATGCAACCTGGATTGACCATATCTAGACCCACAGCTGATTGAGACATAAGGGTGGACACTCTTGGGGCTGAGAGGTTCGGTGAGGTTGGGTGAGCCAACGCAGACCCTTTCAAGTAATACTGCATGGTACCCATCCCATGGGTCCCAAATCTCCAGGTTCAAGGGCATCTTCCTACGTCGAAAACAGGCATGAGAAACCCAGAAGATGGTACACCGTGTGATCGGGAAAGGTTTCTAAAACGCACCTCATTTCTCATCTCCTTTGCTCGGGTTCGCCATTCCAGCCGATTTACTAGCCATCTCCCTCCTTGGAGAATCAGCACCTTTACCCTCCTGTTCCGTACAGGGTGCAATTTGTCCTGAGGATGAACGGGAAGAGGGGGAACCAATGAGAGACTAGCTCCAGGGGTTGGGACAGGCTCAGGTCACTCTATTTTCCCATCAGGAAGAAGAATTAAGCACAAGCTCAGCCTGCCCCCCAGAACCAGAAGAGGGCGTGAAGCAATCCTGCGCTTTTGCGGCCAGCTCCCAAAAAAGCGAGTTGAAAAATGGAGCTCAGGGGCACTGTAACTCACAAATCTGCAGAGTTTTAAATGATACCTCTCGTCCACAAATATATTAAGGGAAGGCAACGAAGAGGCTTTGAAAGCAAGGCAGAATTGCAGGAAACAGATTTCAGGAGGTAGATTCGAATCGCCTTGAAAGCACATGAAAAGCGGCAAAACGTGGACAATGATGCCCTTGGCCAAAAAGGGCGTATGCGTTTTTTCCTGAATATATTCAGGAAAAAACGCATACGCCCTTTTTGGCCAACCAAGCAACCTGGAAAGGCCAATCAGCGCTCCAAAGAAGTCTCGCTTCCCAGCGGGCAAAAGGGCCATGCGGAAAAATGTGTCCAAACCAGAAATGCAGGACCGGCCATGGAGAAATGGGAGCCTTGCTACGCTGATGGGTGGGATGTAAATTGCCAACAGCCACTCTGGAGAAGTGTACGGTGTGTTCTGAAACATCTAAAAAACACAGCTTGGAGAGCATAGGGCACTTCCACTCATGGGCGTATAAATTGGGAAAACTAAACATCAGCAAGACACAGGCACCCCAAAGTTTAGGGCTGCTCTGTGGACAAGAACCCTCACTTCATTACACCTTAAATATCCTAGGAAAGAGAAAAATGGATAAAGAAGTTGTGGTCCTCATGTACAATGGAATATCACTCAGCCATGAAATCAACGTCATAAGGCTAGCAGCAGCACAATGAATGGATTTAGGTACGACGATTCTAAGTGAAATAAGTCACACAGAAAAAGACACTTATCCTAAGATATCACTTCTAGAGGGAATGTAAAAACCGCTACACTTGAACTGAATTACAAAACAGAACAGAGTCACACGTTTAGAAAACACACTATGGCTGCTGAACGGGAAAGGTGAGGTGGGGTGATGCATAAAACAAGGGTTTCAAATTAGCTCCGATACCGTTCCATAAACCCAATATGTAAGAGACAAGACCTATTCCTTTTTCAGTGAACTGGACTCAACACCCCCTATTCACCACACAAGAATATATCTGACTAGTAAGAATCTTCAAACCTATGTATTGATATCTCTCTGTAAGTGAGTCAAGGGGGTGTAAAGCGGCATAAACACAGCCGTGAAAAGCAGCTAAACCCCATTATAAAAATAAATTACTTTTCAAAACCCGTGAAACAAAGACAGTGAAAGAGAGAGAAATTCTTACAAAATTCGTTCAGGGGCTGTGATGCAACCTGGATTGACCATATCTAGACCCACAGCTGATTGAGACATAAGGGTGGACACTCTTGGGGCTGAGAGGTTCGGTGAGGTTGGGTGAGCCAACGCAGACCCTTTCAAGTAATACTGCATGGTACCCATCCCATGGGTCCCAAATCTCCAGGTTCAAGGGCATCTTCCTACGTCGAAAACAGGCATGGAAACCCAGAAGATGGTACACCGTGTGATCGGGAAAGGTTTCTAAAACGCACCTCATTTCTCATCTCCTTTGCTCGGGTTCGCCATTCCAGCCGATTTACTAGCCATCTCCCTCCTTGGAGAATCAGCACCTTTACCCTCCTGTTCCGTACAGGTTGCAATTTGTCCTGAGGATGAACGGGAAGAGGGGGAACCAATGAGAGACTAGCTCCAGGGGTTGGGACAGGCACAGGTCACTCTATTTTCCCATCAGGAAGAAGAATTAAGCACAAGCTCAGCCTGCCCCCCAGAACCAGAAGAGGGCGTGAAGCAATACTGCGCTTTTGCGGCAAGCTCCCAAAAAAGCGAGTTGAAAAATGGAGCTCAGGGGCACTGCAACTCACACATCTGCAGAGTTTTAAATGATACCTCTCGTCCACAAATATATTAAGGGAAGGCAACGAAGAGGCTTTGAAAGCAAGGCAGAATTGCAGGAAACAGATTTCAGGAGGTAGATTCGAATCGCCTTGAAAGCACATGAAAAGCGGCAAAACGTGGACAATGATGCCCTTGGCCAAAAAGGGCGTATGCGTTTTTTCCTGAATATATTCAGGAAAAAACGCATACGCCCTTTTTGGCCAACCAAGCAACCTGGAAAGGCCAATCAGCGCTCCAAAGAAGTCTCGCTTCCCAGCGGGCAAAAGGGCCATGCGGAAAAAAGTGTCCAAACCAGAAATGCAGGACCGGCCATGGAGAAATGGGAGCCTTGCTACGCTGATGGGTGGGATGTAAATTGCCAACAGCCACTCTGGAGAAGTGTACGGTGTGTTCTGAAACATCTAAAAAACACAGCTTGGAGAGCATAGGGCACTTCCACTCATGGGCATATAAATTGGGAAAACTAAAAATCAGCAAGACACAGGCACCCCCAAAGTTTAGGGCTGCTCTGTTGACAAGAACCCCCACTTCATTACACCTTAAATATCCTAGGAAAGAGAAAAATGGATAAAGAAGTTGGGGTCCTCATGTACAATGGAATATCACTCAGCCATGAAATCAACGTCATAAGGCTAGTAGCAGCACGATGAGTGGATTTAGGTACGACGATTCTAAGTGAAATAAGTCACACAGAAAAAGATAAGTGTCTTATTTCACTTAGTTATCATAAGATATCACTTCTAGAGGGAATGTAAAAACCGCTACACTTGAACTGAATTACAAAACAGAACAGAGTCACACGTTTAGGAAACACACTACGGCTGCTGAACGGGAAAGGTGAGGTGGGGTGATGCATAAAACAAGGGTTTCAAATTAGCTCCGATACCGTTCCATAAACCCAATATGTAAGAGACAAGACCTATTCCTTTTTCAGTGAACTGGACTCAACACCCCCTATTCACCGCACAAGAATATATCTGACTAGTAAGAATCTTCAAACCTATGTATTGATATCTCTCTGTAAGTGAGTCAAGGGGGTGTAAAGCGGCATAAACACAGCCGTGAAAAGCAGCTAAACCCCATTATAAAAATAAATTACTTTTCAAAACCCGTGAAACAAAGACAGTGAAAGAGAGAGAAATTCTTACAAAATTCGTTCAGGGGCTGTGATGCAACCTGGATTGACCATATCTAGACCCACAGCTGATTGAGACATAAGGGTGGACACTCTTGGGGCTGAGAGGTTCGGTGAGGTTGGGTGAGCCAACGCAGACCCTTTCAAGTAATACTGCATGGTACCCATCCCATGGGTCCCAAATCTCCAGGTTCAAGGGCATCTTCCTACGTCGAAAACAGGCATGAGAAACCCAGAAGATGGTACACCGTGTGATCGGGAAAGGTTTCTAAAACGCACCTCATTTCTCATCTCCTTTGCTCGGGTTCGCCATTCCAGCCGATTTACTAGCCATCTCCCTCCTTGGAGAATCAGCACCTTTACCCTCCTGTTCCGTACAGGTTGCAATTTGTCCTGAGGATGAACGGGAAGAGGGGGAACCAATGAGAGACTAGCTCCAGGGGTTGGGACAGGCACAGGTCACTCTATTTTCCCATCAGGAAGAAGAATTAAGCACAAGCTCAGCCTGCCCCCCAGAACCAGAAGAGGGCGTGAAGCAATCCTGCGCTTTTGCGGCCAGCTCCCAGAAAAGCGAGTTGAAAAATGGAGCTCAGGGGCACTGCAACTCACAAATCTGCAGAGTTTTAAATGATACCTCTCGTCCACAAATATATTAAGGGAAGGCAACGAAGAGGCTTTGAAAGCAAGGCAGAATTGCAGGAAACAGATTTCAGGAGGTAGATTTGAATCGCCTTGAAAGCACATGAAAAGCGGCAAAACGTGGACAATGATGCCCTTGGCCAAAAAGGGCGTATGCGTTTTTTCCTGAATATATTCAGGAAAAAACGCATACGCCCTTTTTGGCCAACCAAGCAACCTGGAAAGGCCAATCAGCGCTCCAAAGAAGTCTCGCTTCCCAGCGGGCAAAAGGGCCATGCGGAAAAAAGTGTCCAAACCAGAAATGCAGGACCGGCCATGGAGAAATGGGAGCCTTGCTACGCTGATGGGTGGGATGTAAATTGCCAACAGCCACTCTGGAGAAGTGTACGGTGTGTTCTGAAACATCTAAAAAACACAGCTTGGAGAGCATAGGGCACTTCCACTCATGGGCGTATAAATTGGGAAAACTAAACATCAGCAAGACACAGGCACCCCAAAGTTTAGGGCTGCTCTGTGGACAAGAACCCTCACTTCATTACACCTTAAATATCCTAGGAAAGAGAAAAATGGATAAAGAAGTTGTGGTCCTCATGTACAATGGAATATCACTCAGCCATGAAATCAACGTCATAAGGCTAGCAGCAGCACAATGAATGGATTTAGGTACGACGATTCTAAGTGAAATAAGTCACACAGAAAAAGACACTTATCCTAAGATATCACTTCTAGAGGGAATGTAAAAACCGCTACACTTGAACTGAATTACAAAACAGAACAGAGTCACACGTTTAGAAAACACACTATGGCTGCTGAACGGGAAAGGTGAGGTGGGGTGATGCATAAAACAAGGGTTTCAAATTAGCTCCGATACCGTTCCATAAACCCAATATGTAAGAGACAAGACCTATTCCTTTTTCAGTGAACTGTACTCAACACCCCCTATTCACCACACAAGAATATATCTGACTAGTAAGAATCTTCAAACCTATGTATTGATATCTCTCTGTAAGTGAGTCAAGGGGGTGTAAAGCGGCATAAACACAGCCGTGAAAAGCAGCTAAACCCCATTATAAAAATAAATTACTTTTCAAAACCCGTGAAACAAAGACAGTGAAAGAGAGAGAAATTCTTACAAAATTCGTTCAGGGGCTGTGATGCAACCTGGATTGACCATATCTAGACCCACAGCTGATTGAGACATAAGGGTGGACACTCTTGGGGCTGAGAGGTTCGGTGAGGTTGGGTGAGCCAACGCAGACCCTTTCAAGTAATACTGCATGGTACCCATCCCATGGGTCCCAAATCTCCAGGTTCAAGGGCATCTTCCTACGTCGAAAACAGGCATGAGAAACCCAGAAGATGGTACACCGTGTGATCGGGAAAGGTTTCTAAAACGCACCTCATTTCTCATCTCCTTTGCTCGGGTTCGCCATTCCAGCCGATTTACTAGCCATCTCCCTCCTTGGAGAATCAGCACCTTTACCCTCCTGTTCCGTACAGGTTGCAATTTGTCCTGAGGATGAACGGGAAGAGGGGGAACCAATGAGAGACTAGCTCCAGGGGTTGGGACAGGCACAGGTCACTCTATTTTCCCATCAGGAAGAAGAATTAAGCACAAGCTCAGCCTGCCCCCCAGAACCAGAAGAGGGCGTGAAGCAATCCTGCGCTTTTGCGGCCAGCTCCCAGAAAAGCGAGTTGAAAAATGGAGCTCAGGGGCACTGCAACTCACAAATCTGCAGAGTTTTAAATGATACCTCTCGTCCACAAATATATTAAGGGAAGGCAACGAAGAGGCTTTGAAAGCAAGGCAGAATTGCAGGAAACAGATTTCAGGAGGTAGATTCGAATCGCCTTGAAAGCACATGAAAAGCGGCAAAACGTGGACAATGATGCCCTTGGCCAAAAAGGGCGTATGCGTTTTTTCCTGAATATATTCAGGAAAAAACGCATACGCCCTTTTTGGCCAACCAAGCAACCTGGAAAGGCCAATCAGCGCTCCAAAGAAGTCTCGCTTCCCAGCGGGCAAAAGGGCCATGCGGAAAAAAGTGTCCAAACCAGAAATGCAGGACCGGCCATGGAGAAATGGGAGCCTTGCTACGCTGATGGGTGGGATGTAAATTGCCAACAGCCACTCTGGAGAAGTGTACGGTGTGTTCTGAAACATCTAAAAAACACAGCTTGGAGAGCATAGGGCACTTCCACTCATGGGCGTATAAATTGGGAAAACTAAACATCAGCAAGACACAGGCACCAAAAGTTTAGGGCTGCTCTGTGGACAAGAACCCTCACTTCATTACACCTTAAATATCCTAGGAAAGAGAAAAATGGATAAAGAAGTTGTGGTCCTCATGTACAATGGAATATCACTCAGCCATGAAATCAACGTCATAAGGCTAGCAGCAGCACAATGAATGGATTTAGGTACGACGATTCTAAGTGAAATAAGTCACACAGAAAAAGACACTTATCCTAAGATATCACTTCTAGAGGGAATGTAAAAACCGCTACACTTGAACTGAATTACAAAACAGAACAGAGTCACACGTTTAGAAAACACACTATGGCTGCTGAACGGGAAAGGTGAGGTGGGGTGATGCATAAAACAAGGGTTTCAAATTAGCTCCGATACCGTTCCATAAACCCAATATGTAAGAGACAAGACCTATTCCTTTTTCAGTGAACTGTACTCAACACCCCCTATTCACCACACAAGAATATATCTGACTAGTAAGAATCTTCAAACCTATGTATTGATATCTCTCTGTAAGTGAGTCAAGGGGGTGTAAAGCGGCATAAACACAGCCGTGAAAAGCAGCTAAACCCCATTATAAAAATAAATTACTTTTCAAAACCCGTGAAACAAAGACAGTGAAAGAGAGAGAAATTCTTACAAAATTCGTTCAGGGGCTGTGATGCAACCTGGATTGACCATATCTAGACCCACAGCTGATTGAGACATAAGGGTGGACACTCTTGGGGCTGAGAGGTTCGGTGAGGTTGGGTGAGCCAACGCAGACCCTTTCAAGTAATACTGCATGGTACCCATCCCATGGGTCCCAAATCTCCAGGTTCAAGGGCATCTTCCTACGTCGAAAACAGGCATGAGAAACCCAGAAGATGGTACACCGTGTGATCGGGAAAGGTTTCTAAAACGCACCTCATTTCTCATCTCCTTTGCTCGGGTTCGCCATTCCAGCCGATTTACTAGCCATCTCCCTCCTTGGAGAATCAGCACCTTTACCCTCCTGTTCCGTACAGGTTGCAATTTGTCCTGAGGATGAACGGGAAGAGGGGGAACCAATGAGAGACTAGCTCCAGGGGTTGGGACAGGCACAGGTCACTCTATTTTCCCATCAGGAAGAAGAATTAAGCACAAGCTCAGCCTGCCCCCCAGAACCAGAAGAGGGCGTGAAGCAATACAGCGCTTTTGCGGCCAGCTCCCAAAAAAGCGAGTTGAAAAATGGAGCTCAGGGGCACTGCAACTCACAAATCTGCAGAGTTTTAAATGATACCTCTCGTCCACAAATATATTAAGGGAAGGCAACGAAGAGGCTTTGAAAGCAAGGCAGAATTGCAGGAAACAGATTTCAGGAGGTAGATTCGAATCGCCTTGAAAGCACATGAAAAGCGGCAAAACGTGGACAATGATGCCCTTGGCCAAAAAGGGCGTATGCGTTTTTTCCTGAATATATTCAGGAAAAAACGCATACGCCCTTTTTGGCCAACCAAGCAACCTGGAAAGGCCAATCAGCGCTCCAAAGAAGTCTCGCTTCCCAGCGGGCAAAAGGGCCATGCGGAAAAAAGTGTCCAAACCAGAAATGCAGGACCGGCCATGGAGAAATGGGAGCCTTGCTACGCTGATGGGTGGGATGTAAATTGCCAACAGCCACTCTGGAGAAGTGTACGGTGTGTTCTGAAACATCTAAAAAACACAGCTTGGAGAGCATAGGGCACTTCCACTCATGGGCATATAAATTGGGAAAACTAAAAATCAGCAAGACACAGGCACCCCCAAAGTTTAGGGCTGCTCTGTTGACAAGAACCCCCACTTCATTACACCTTAAATATCCTAGGAAAGAGAAAAATGGATAAAGAAGTTGGGGTCCTCATGTACAATGGAATATCACTCAGCCATGAAATCAACGTCATAAGGCTAGTAGCAGCACGATGAGTGGATTTAGGTACGACGATTCTAAGTGAAATAAGTCACACAGAAAAAGACACTTATCATAAGATATCACTTCTAGAGGGAATGTAAAAACCGCTACACTTGAACTGAATTACAAAACAGAACAGAGTCACACGTTTAGGAAACACACTACGGCTGCTGAACGGGAAAGGTGAGGTGGGGTGATGCATAAAACAAGGGTTTCAAATTAGCTCCGATACCGTTCCATAAACCCAATATGTAAGAGACAAGACCTATTCCTTTTTCAGTGAACTGGACTCAACAGCCCCTATTCACCGCACAAGAATATATCTGACTAGTAAGAATTTTCAAACCTATGTATTGATATCTCTCTGTAAGTGAGTCAAGGGGGTGTAAAGCGGCATAAACACAGCCGTGAAAAGCAGCTAAACCCCATTATAAAAATAAATTACTTTTCAAAACCCGTGAAACAAAGACAGTGAAAGAGAGAGAAATTCTTACAAAATTCGTTCAGGGGCTGTGATGCAACCTGGATTGACCATATCTAGACCCACAGCTGATTGAGACATAAGGGTGGACACTCTTGGGGCTGAGAGGTTCGGTGAGGTTGGGTGAGCCAACGCAGACCCTTTCAAGTAATACTGCATGGTAACCATCCCATGGGTCCCAAATCTCCAGGTTCAAGGGCATCTTCCTACGTCGAAAACAGGCATGAGAAACCCAGAAGATGGTACACCGTGTGATCGGGAAAGGTTTCTAAAACGCACCTCATTTCTCATCTCCTTTGCTCGGGTTCGCCATTCCAGCCGATTTACTAGCCATCTCCCTCCTTGGAGAATCAGCACCTTTACCCTCCTGTTCCGTACAGGTTGCAATTTGTCCTGAGGATGAACGGGAAGAGAGGGAACCAATGAGAGACTAGCTCCAGGGGTTGGGACAGGCACAGGTCACTCTATTTTCCCATCAGGAAGAAGAATTAAGCACAAGCTCAGCCTGCCCCCCAGAACCAGAAGAGGGCGTGAAGCAATCCTGCGCTTTTGCGGCCAGCTCCCAAAAAAGCGAGTTGAAAAATGGAGCTCAGGGGCACTGTAACTCACAAATCTGCAGAGTTTTAAATGATACCTCTCGTCCACAAATATATTAAGGGAAGGCAACGAAGAGGCTTTGAAAGCAAGGCAGAATTGCAGGAAACAGATTTCAGGAGGTAGATTCGAATCGCCTTGAAAGCACATGAAAAGCGGCAAAACGTGGACAATGATGCCCTTGGCCAAAAAGGGCGTATGCGTTTTTTCCTGAATATATTCAGGAAAAAACGCATACGCCCTTTTTGGCCAACCAAGCAACCTGGAAAGGCCAATCAGCGCTCCAAAGAAGTCTCGCTTCCCAGCGGGCAAAAGGGCCATGCGGAAAAAAGTGTCCAAACCAGAAATGCAGGACCGGCCATGGAGAAATGGGAGCCTTGCTACGCTGATGGGTGGGATGTAAATTGCCAACAGCCACTCTGGAGAAGTGTACGGTGTGTTCTGAAACATCTAAAAAACACAGCTTGGAGAGCATAGGGCACTTCCACTCATGGGCGTATAAATTGGGAAAACTAAACATCAGCAAGACACAGGCACCCCAAAGTTTAGGGCTGCTCTGTGGACAAGAACCCTCACTTCATTACACCTTAAATATCCTAGGAAAGAGAAAAATGGATAAAGAAGTTGTGGTCCTCATGTACAATGGAATATCACTCAGCCATGAAATCAACGTCATAAGGCTAGCAGCAGCACAATGAATGGATTTAGGTACGACGATTCTAAGTGAAATAAGTCACACAGAAAAAGACACTTATCCTAAGATATCACTTCTAGAGGGAATGTAAAAACCGCTACACTTGAACTGAATTACAAAACAGAACAGAGTCACACGTTTAGAAAACACACTATGGCTGCTGAACGGGAAAGGTGAGGTGGGGTGATGCATAAAACAAGGGTTTCAAATTAGCTCCGATACCGTTCCATAAACCCAATATGTAAGAGACAAGACCTATTCCTTTTTCAGTGAACTGGACTCAACACCCCCTATTCACCACACAAGAATATATCTGACTAGTAAGAATCTTCAAACCTATGTATTGATATCTCTCTGTAAGTGAGTCAAGGGGGTGTAAAGCGGCATAAACACAGCCGTGAAAAGCAGCTAAACCCCATTATAAAAATAAATTACTTTTCAAAACCCGTGAAACAAAGACAGTGAAAGAGAGAGAAATTCTTACAAAATTCGTTCAGGGGCTGTGATGCAACCTGGATTGACCATATCTAGACCCACAGCTGATTGAGACATAAGGGTGGACACTCTTGGGGCTGAGAGGTTCGGTGAGGTTGGGTGAGCCAACGCAGACCCTTTCAAGTAATACTGCATGGTACCCATCCCATGGGTCCCAAATCTCCAGGTTCAAGGGCATCTTCCTACGTCGAAAACAGGCATGAGAAACCCAGAAGATGGTACACCGTGTGATCGGGAAAGGTTTCTAAAACGCACCTCATTTCTCATCTCCTTTGCTCGGGTTCGCCATTCCAGCCGATTTACTAGCCATCTCCCTCCTTGGAGAATCAGCACCTTTACCCTCCTGTTCCGTACAGGTTGCAATTTGTCCTGAGGATGAACGGGAAGAGGGGGAACCAATGAGAGACTAGCTCCAGGGGTTGGGACAGGCACAGGTCACTCTATTTTCCCATCAGGAAGAAGAATTAAGCACAAGCTCAGCCTGCCCCCCAGAACCAGAAGAGGGCCTGAAGCAATACTGCGCTTTTTCGGCCTGCTCCCAAAAAAGCGAGTTGAAAAATGGAGCTCAGGGGCACTGCAACTCACAAATCTGCAGAGTTTTAAATGATACCTCTCGTCCACAAATATATTAAGGGAAGGCAACGAAGAGGCTTTGAAAGCAAGGCAGAATTGCAGGAAACAGATTTCAGGAGGTAGATTCGAATCGCCTTGAAAGCACATGAAAAGCGGCAAAACGTGGACAATGATGCCCTTGGCCAAAAAGGGCGTATGCGTTTTTTCCTGAATATATTCAGGAAAAAACGCATACGCCCTTTTTGGCCAACCAAGCAACCTGGAAAGGCCAATCAGCGCTCCAAAGAAGTCTCGCTTCCCAGCGGGCAAAAGGGCCATGCGGAAAAAAGTGT
The DNA here is from genome assembly GCF_949987535.1 of Balaenoptera acutorostrata. NCBI lineage: Eukaryota > Metazoa > Chordata > Mammalia > Artiodactyla > Balaenopteridae > Balaenoptera > Balaenoptera acutorostrata. The sequence goes on along the minus strand of NW_026646817.1, from coordinate 51,977 downwards.
CCAAACCAGAAATGCAGGACCGGCCATGGAGAAATGGGAGCCTTGCTACGCTGATGGGTGGGATGTAAATTGCCAACAGCCACTCTGGAGAAGTGTACGGTGTGTTCTGAAACATCTAAAAAACACAGCTTGGAGAGCATAGGGCACTTCCACTCATGGGCGTATAAATTGGGAAAACTAAAAATCAGCAAGACACAGGCACCCCCAAAGTTTAGGGCTGCTCTGTTGACAAGAACCCCCACTTCATTACACCTTAAATATCCTAGGAAAGAGAAAAATGGATAAAGAAGTTGGGGTCCTCATGTACAATGGAATATCACTCAGCCATGAAATCAACGTCATAAGGCTAGTAGCAGCACGATGAGTGGATTTAGGTACGACGATTCTAAGTGAAATAAGTCACACAGAAAAAGACACTTATCATAAGATATCACTTCTAGAGGGAATGTAAAAACCGCTACACTTGAACTGAATTACAAAACAGAACAGAGTCACACGTTTAGGAAACACACTACGGCTGCTGAACGGGAAAGGTGAGGTGGGGTGATGCATAAAACAAGGGTTTCAAATTAGCTCCGATACCGTTCCATAAACCCAATATGTAAGAGACAAGACCTATTCCTTTTTCAGTGAACTGGACTCAACACCCGTATTCACCGCACAAGAATATATCTGACTAGTAAGAATCTTCAAACCTATGTATTGATATCTCTCTGTAAGTGAGTCAAGGGGGTGTAAAGCGGCATAAACACAGCCGTGAAAAGCAGCTAAACCCCATTATAAAAATAAATTACTTTTCAAAACCCGTGAAACAAAGACAGTGAAAGAGAGAGAAATTCTTACAAAATTCGTTCAGGGGCTGTGATGCAACCTGGATTGACCATATCTAGACCCACAGCTGATTGAGACATAAGGGTGGACACTCTTGGGGCTGAGAGGTTCGGTGAGGTTGGGTGAGCCAACGCAGACCCTTTCAAGTAATACTGCATGGTACCCATCCCATGGGTCCCAAATCTCCAGGTTCAAGGGCATCTTCCTACGTCGAAAACAGGCATGAGCAACCCAGAAGATGGTACACCGTGTGATCGGGAAAGGTTTCTAAAACGCACCTCATTTCTCATCTCCTTTGCTCGGGTTCGCCATTCCAGCCGATTTACTAGCCATCTCCCTCCTTGGAGAATCAGCACCTTTACCCTCCTGTTCCGTACAGGTTGCAAATTGTCCTGAGGATGAACGGGAAGAGGGGGAACCAATGAGAGACTAGCTCTAGGTGTTGGGACAGGCACAGGTCACTCTATTTTCCCATCAGGAAGAAGAATTAAGCACAAGCTCAGCCTGCCCCCCAGAACCAGAAGAGGGCCTGAAGCAATCCTGCGCTTTTGCGGCCAGCTCCCAAAAAAGCGAGTTGAAAAATGGAGCTCAGGGGCACTGCAATTCACAAACCTGCAGAGTTTTAAATGATACCTCTCGTCCACAAATATATTAAGGGAAGGCAACGAAGAGGCTTTGAAAGCAAGGCAGAATTGCAGGAAACAGATTTCAGGAGGTAGATTCGAATCGCCTTGAAAGCACATGAAAAGCGGCAAAACGTGGACAATGATGCCCTTGGCCAAAAAGGGCGTATGCGTTTATTCCTGAATATATTCAGGAAAAAACGCATACGCCCTTTTTGGCCAACCAAGCAACCTGGAAAGGCCAATCAGCGCTCCAAAGAAGTCTCGCTTCCCAGCGGGCAAAAGGGCCATGCGGAAAAAAGTGTCCAAACCAGAAATGCAGGACCGGCCATGGAGAAATGGGAGCCTTGCTACGCTGATGGGTGGGATGTAAATTGCCAACAGCCACTCTGGAGAAGTGTACGGTGTGTTCTGAAACATCTAAAAAACACAGCTTGGAGAGCATAGGGCACTTCCACTCATGGGCGTATAAATTGGGAAAACTAAAAATCAGCAAGACACAGGCACCCCAAAGTTTAGGGCTGCTCTGTTGACAAGAACCCAAACTTCATTACACCTTAAATATCCTAGGAAAGAGAAAAATGGATAAAGAAGTTGGGGTCCTCATGTACAATGGAATATCACTCAGCCATGAAATCAACGTCATAAGGCTAGTAGCAGCACGATGAGTGGATTTAGGTACGACGATTCTAAGTGAAATAAGTCACACAGAAAAAGACACTTATCATAAGATATCACTTCTAGAGGGAATGTAAAAACCGCTACACTTGAACTGAATTACAAAACAGAACAGAGTCACACGTTTAGGAAACACACTACGGCTGCTGAACGGGAAAGGTGAGGTGGGGTGATGCATAAAACAAGGGTTTCAAATTAGCTCCGATACCGTTCCATAAACCCAATATGTAAGAGACAAGACCTATCCCTTTTTCAGTGAACTGGACTCAACACCCCCTATTCACCGCACAAGAATATATCTGACTAGTAAGAATCTTCAAACCTATGTATTGATATCTCTCTGTAAGTGTGTCAAGGGGGTGTAAAGCGGCATAAACACAGCCGTGAAAAGCAGCTAAACCCCATTATAAAAATAAATTACTTTTCAAAACCCGTGAAACAAAGACAGTGAAAGAGAGAGAAATTCTTACAAAATTCGTTCAGGGGCTGTGATGCAACCTGGATTGACCATATCTAGACCCACAGCTGATTGAGACATAAGGGTGGACACTCTTGGGGCTGAGAGGTTCGGTGAGGTTGGGTGAGCCAACGCAGACCCTTTCAAGTAATACTGCATGGTACCCATCCCATGGGTCCCAAATCTCCAGGTTCAAGGGCAACTTCCTACGTCGAAAACAGGCATGAGAAACCCAGAAGATGGTACACCGTGTGATCGGGAAAGGTTTCTAAAACGCACCTCATTTCTCATCTCCTTTGCTCGGGTTCGCCATTCCAGCCGATTTACTAGCCATCTCCCTCCTTGGAGAATCAGCACCTTTACCCTCCTGTTCCGTACAGGGTGCAATTTGTCCTGAGGATGAACGGGAAGATGGGGAACCAATGAGAGACTAGCTCCAGGGGTTGGGACAGGCACAGGTCACTCTATTTTCCCATCAGGAAGAAGAATTAAGCACAAGCTCAGCCTGCCCCCCAGAACCAGAAGAGGGCCTGAAGCAATCCTGCGCTTTTGCGGCCAGCTCCCAAAAAAGCGAGTTGAAAAATGGAGCTCAGGGGCACTGCAATTCACAAACCTGCAGAGTTTTAAATGATACCTCTCGTCCACAAATATATTAAGGGAAGGCAACGAAGAGGCTTTGAAAGCAAGGCAGAATTGCAGGAAACAGATTTCAGGAGGTAGATTCGAATCGCCTTGAAAGCACATGAAAAGCGGCAAAACGTGGACAATGATGCCCTTGGCCAAAAAGGGCGTATGCGTTTTTTCCTGAATATATTCAGGAAAAAACGCATACGCCCTTTTTGGCCAACCAAGCAACCTGGAAAGGCCAATCAGCGCTCCAAAGAAGTCTCGCTTCCCAGCGGGCAAAAGGGCCATGCGGAAAAAAGTGTCCAAACCAGAAATGCAGGACCGGCCATGGAGAAATGGGAGCCTTGCTACGCTGATGGGTGGGATGTAAATTGCCAACAGCCACTCTGGAGAAGTGTACGGTGTGTTCTGAAACATCTAAAAAACACAGCTTGGAGAGCATAGGGCACTTCCACTCATGGGCGTATAAATTGGGAAAACTAAAAATCAGCAAGACACAGGCACCCCAAAGTTTAGGGCTGCTCTGTTGACAAGAACCCCCACTTCATTACACCTTAAATATCCTAGGAAAGAGAAAAATGGATAAAGAAGTTGTGGTCCTCATGTACAATGGAATATCACTCAGCCATGAAATCAACGTCATAAGGCTAGCAGCAGCACGATGAATGGATTTAGATACGACGATTCTAAGTGAAATAAGTCACACAGAAAAAGACACTTATCCTAAGATATCACTTCTAGAGGGAATGTAAAAACCGCTACACTTGAACTGAATTACAAAACAGAACAGAGTCACACGTTTAGAAAACACACTATGGCTGCTGGACGGGAAAGGTGAGGTGGGGTGATGCATAAAACAAGGGTTTCAAATTAGCTCAGATACCGTTCCATAAACCCAATATGTAAGAGACAAGACCTATTCCTTTTTCAGTGAACTGGACTCAACACCCCCTATTCACCGCACAAGAATATATCTGACTAGTAAGAATCTTCAAACCTATGTATTGATATCTCTCTGTAAGTGAGTCAAGGGGGTGTAAAGCGGCATAAACACAGCCGTGAAAAGCAGCTAAACCCCATTATAAAAATAAATTACTTTTCAAAACCCGTGAAACAAAGACAGTGAAAGAGAGAGAAATTCTTCCAAAATTCGTTCAGGGGCTGTGATGCAACCTGGATTGACCATATCTAGACCCACAGCTGATTGAGACATAAGGGTGGACACTCTTGGGGCTGAGAGGTTCGTTGAGGTTGGGTGAGCCAACGCAGACCCTTTCAAGTAATACTGCATGGTACCCATCCCATGGGTCCCAAATCTCCAGGTTCAAGGGCATCTTCCTACGTCGAAAACAGGCATGAGAAACCCAGAAGATGGTACACCGTGTGATCGGGAAAGGTTTCTAAAACGCACCTCATTTCTCATCTCCTTTGCTCGGGTTCGCCATTCCAGCCGATTTACTAGCCATCTCCCTCCTTGGAGAATCAGCACCTTTAACCTCCTGTTCCGTACAGGTTGCAATTTGTCCTGAGGATGAACGGGAAGAGGGGGAACCAATGAGAGACTAGCTCTAGGTGTTGGGACAGGCACAGGTCACTCTATTTTCCCATCAGGAAGAAGAATTAAGCACAAGCTCAGCCTGCCCCCCAGAACCAGAAGAGGGCCTGAAGCAATCCTGCGCTTTTGCGGCCAGCTCCCAAAAAAGCGAGTTGAAAAATGGAGCTCAGGGGCACTGCAATTCACAAACCTGCAGAGTTTTAAATGATACCTCTCGTCCACAAATATATTAAGGGAAGGCAACGAAGAGGCTTTGAAAGCAAGGCAGAATTGCAGGAAACAGATTTCAGGAGGTAGATTCGAATCGCCTTGAAAGCACATGAAAAGCGGCAAAACGTGGACAATGATGCCCTTGTCCAAAAAGGGCGTATGCGTTTTTTCCTGAATATATTCAGGAAAAAACGCATACGCCCTTTTTGGCCAACCAAGCAACCTGGAAAGGCCAATCAGCGCTCCAAAGAAGTCTCGCTTCCCAGCGGGCAAAAGGGCCATGCGGAAAAAAGTGTCCAAACCAGAAATGCAGGACCGGCCATGGAGAAATGGGAGCCTTGCTACGCTGATGGGTGGGATGTAAATTGCCAACAGCCACTCTGGAGAAGTGTACGGTGTGTTCTGAAACATCTAAAAAACACAGCTTGGAGAGCATAGGGCACTTCCACTCATGGGCGTATAAATTGGGAAAACTAAAAATCAGCAAGACACAGGCACCCCAAAGTTTAGGGCTGCTCTGTTGACAAGAACCCCCACTTCATTACACCTTAAATATCCTAGGAAAGCGAAAAATGGATAAAGAAGTTGTGGTCCTCATGTACAATGGAATATCACTCAGCCATGAAATCAACGTCATAAGGCTAGTAGCAGCACGATGAGTGGATATAGGTACGACGATTCTAAGTGAAATAAGTCACACAGAAAAAGACACTTATCATAAGATATCACTTCGAGAGGGAATGTAAAAACCGCTACACTTGAACTGAATTACAAAACAGAACAGAGTCACACGTTTAGGAAACACACTATGGCTGCTGAACGGGAAAGGTGAGGTGGGGTGATGCATAAAACAAGGGTTTCAAATTAGCTCCGATACCGTTCCATAAACCCAATATATAAGAGACAAGACCTATTCCTTTTTCAGTGAACTGGACTCAACACCCCCTATTCACCGCACAAGAATATATCTGACTAGTAAGAATCTTCAAACCTATGTATTGATATCTCTCTGTAAGTGAGTCAAGGGGGTGTAAAGTGGCATAAACACAGCCGTGAAAAGCAGCTAAACCCCATTATAAAAATAAATTACTTTTTAAAACCCGTGAAACAAAGACAGTGAAAGAGAGAGAAATTCTTCCAAAATTCGTTCAGGGGCTGTGATGCAACCTGGATTGACCATATCTAGACCCACAGCTGATTGAGACATAAGGGTGGACACTCTTGGGGCTGAGAGGTTCGTTGAGGTTGGGTGAGCCAACGCAGACCCTTTCAAGTAATACTGCATGGTACCCATCCCATGGGTCCCAAATCTCCAGGTTAAAGGGCATCTTCCTACGTCGAAAACAGGCATGAGAAACCCAGAAGATGGTACACAGTGTGATCGGGAAAGGTTTCTAAAACGCACCTCATTTCTCATCTCCTTTGCTCGGGTTCGCCATTCCAGCCGATTTACTAGCCATCTCCCTCCTTGGAGAATCAGCACCTTTAACCTCCTGTTCCGTACAGGTTGCAATTTGTCCTGAGGATGAACGGGAAGAGGGGGAACCAATGAGAGACTAGCTCTAGGTGTTGGGACAGGCACAGGTCACTCTATTTTCCCATCAGGAAGAAGAATTAAGCACAAGCTCAGCCTGCCCCCCAGAACCAGAAGAGGGCCTGAAGCAATCCTGCGCTTTTGCGGCCAGCTCCCAAAAAAGCGAGTTGAAAAATGGAGCTCAGGGGCACTGCAATTCACAAACCTGCAGAGTTTTAAATGATACCTCTCGTCCACAAATATATTAAGGGAAGGCAACGAAGAGGCTTTGAAAGCAAGGCAGAATTGCAGGAAACAGATTTCAGGAGGTAGATTCGAATCGCCTTGAAAGCACATGAAAAGCGGCAAAACGTGGACAATGATGCCCTTGGCCAAAAAGGGCGTATGCGTTTTTTCCTGAATATATTCAGGAAAAAACGCATACGCCCTTTTTGGCCAACCAAGCAACCTGGAAAGGCAAATCAGCGCTCCAAAGAAGTCTCGCTTCCCAGCGGGCAAAAGGGCCATGCGGAAAAAAGTGTCCAAACCAGAAATGCAGGACCGGCCATGGAGAAATGGGAGCCTTGCTACGCTGATGGGTGGGATGTAAATTGCCAACAGCCACTCTGGAGAAGTGTACGGTGTGTTCTGAAACATCTAAAAAACACAGCTTGGAGAGCATAGGGCACTTCCACTCATGGGCGTATGAATTGGGAAAACTAAAAATCAGCAAGACACAGGCACCCCAAAGTTTAGGGCTGCTCTGTTGACAAGAACCCCCACTTCATTACACCTTAAATATCCTAGGAAAGAGAAAAATGGATAAAGAAGTTGTGGTCCTCATGTACAATGGAATATCACTCAGCCATGAAATCAACGTCATAAGGCTAGTAGCAGCACGATGAGTGGATATAGGTACGACGATTCTAAGTGAAATATGTCACACAGAAAAAGACACTTATCATAAGATATCACTTCGAGAGGGAATGTAAAAACCGCTACACTTGAACTGAATTACAAAACAGAACAGAGTCACACGTTTAGGAAACACACTATGGCTGCTGAACGGGAAAGGTGAGGTGGGGTGATGCATAAAACAAGGGTTTCAAATTAGCTCCGATACCGTTCCATAAACCCAATATATAAGAGACAAGACCTATTCCTTTTTCAGTGAACTGGACTCAACACCCCCTATTCACCGCACAAGAATATATCTGACTAGTAAGAATCTTCAAACCTATGTATTGATATCTCTCCGTAAGTGAGTCAAGGGGGTGTAAAGTGGCATAAACACAGCCGTGAAAAGCAGCTAAACCCCATTATAAAAATAAATTACTTTTTAAAACCCGTGAAACAAAGACAGTGAAAGAGAGAGAAATTCTTCCAAAATTCGTTCAGGGGCTGTGATGCAACCTGGATTGACCATATCTAGACCCACAGCTGATTGAGACATAAGGGTGGACACTCTTGGGGCTGAGAGGTTCGTTGAGGTTGGGTGAGCCAACGCAGACCCTTTCAAGTAATACTGCATGGTACCCATCCCATGGGTCCCAAATCTCCAGGTTCAAGGGCATCTTCCTACGTCGAAAACAGGCATGAGAAACCCAGAAGATGGTACACCGTGTGATCGGGAAAGGTTTCTAAAACGCACCTCATTTCTCATCTCCTTTGCTCGGGTTCGCCATTCCAGCCGATTTACTAGCCATCTCCCTCCTTGGAGAATCAGCACCTTTAACCTCCTGTTCCGTACAGGTTGCAATTTGTCCTGAGGATGAACGGGAAGAGGGGGAACCAATGAGAGACTAGCTCTAGGTGTTGGGACAGGCACAGATCACTCTATTTTCCCATCAGGAAGAAGAATTAAGCACAAGCTCAGCCTGCCCCCCAGAACCAGAAGAGGGCCTGAAGCAATCCTGCGCTTTTGCGGCCAGCTCCCAAAAAAGCGAGTTGAAAAATGGAGCTCAGGGGCACTGCAATTCACAAACCTGCAGAGTTTTAAATGATACCTCTCGTCCACAAATATATTAAGGGAAGGCAACGAAGAGGCTTTGAAAGCAAGGCAGAATTGCAGGAAACAGATTTTAGGAGGTAGATTCGAATCGCCTTGAAAGCACATGAAAAGCGGCAAAACGTGGACAATGATGCCCTTGGCCAAAAAGGGCGTATGCGTTTTTTCCTGAATATATTCAGGAAAAAACGCATACGCCCTTTTTGGCCAACCAAGCAACCTGGAAAGGCCAATCAGCGCTCCAAAGAAGTCTCGCTTCCCAGTGGGCAAAAGGGCCATGCGGAAAAAAGTGTCCAAACCAGAAATGCAGGACCGGCCATGGAGAAATGGGAGCCTTGCTACGCTGATGGGTGGGATGTAAATTGCCAACAGCCACTCTGGAGAAGTGTACGGTGTGTTCTGAAACATCTAAAAAACACAGCTTGGAGAGCATAGGGCACTTCCACTCATGGGCGTATGAATTGGGAAAACTAAAAATCAGCAAGACACAGGCACCCCAAAGTTTAGGGCTGCTCTGTTGACAAGAACCCCCACTTCATTACACCTTAAATATCCTAGGAAAGAGAAAAATGGATAAAGAAGTTGTGGTCCTCATGTACAATGGAATATCACTCAGCCATGAAATCAACGTCATAAGGCTAGTAGCAGCACGATGAGTGGATATAGGTACGACGATTCTAAGTGAAATATGTCACACAGAAAAAGACACTTATCATAAGATATCACTTCGAGAGGGAATGTAAAAACCGCTACACTTGAACTGAATTACAAAACAGAACAGAGTCACACGTTTAGGAAACACACTATGGCTGCTGAACGGGAAAGGTGAGGTGGGGTGATGCATAAAACAAGGGTTTCAAATTAGCTCCGATACCGTTCCATAAACCCAATATATAAGAGACAAGACCTATTCCTTTTTCAGTGAACTGGACTCAACACCCCCTATTCACCGCACAAGAATATATCTGACTAGTAAGAATCTTCAAACCTATGTATTGATATCTCTCCGTAAGTGAGTCAAGGGGGTGTAAAGTGGCATAAACACAGCCGTGAAAAGCAGCTAAACCCCATTATAAAAATAAATTACTTTTTAAAACCCGTGAAACAAAGACAGTGAAAGAGAGAGAAATTCTTCCAAAATTCGTTCAGGGGCTGTGATGCAACCTGGATTGACCATATCTAGACCCACAGCTGATTGAGACATAAGGGTGGACACTCTTGGGGCTGAGAGGTTCGTTGAGGTTGGGTGAGCCAACGCAGACCCTTTCAAGTAATACTGCATGGTACCCATCCCATGGGTCCCAAATCTCCAGGTTCAAGGGCATCTTCCTACGTCGAAAACAGGCATGAGAAACCCAGAAGATGGTACACCGTGTGATCGGGAAAGGTTTCTAAAACGCACCTCATTTCTCATCTCCTTTGCTCGGGTTCGCCATTCCAGCCGATTTACTAGCCATCTCCCTCCTTGGAGAATCAGCACCTTTAACCTCCTGTTCCGTACAGGTTGCAATTTGTCCTGAGGATGAACGGGAAGAGGGGGAACCAATGAGAGACTAGCTCTAGGTGTTGGGACAGGCACAGATCACTCTATTTTCCCATCAGGAAGAAGAATTAAGCACAAGCTCAGCCTGCCCCCCAGAACCAGAAGAGGGCCTGAAGCAATCCTGCGCTTTTGCGGCCAGCTCCCAAAAAAGCGAGTTGAAAAATGGAGCTCAGGGGCACTGCAATTCACAAACCTGCAGAGTTTTAAATGATACCTCTCGTCCACAAATATATTAAGGGAAGGCAACGAAGAGGCTTTGAAAGCAAGGCAGAATTGCAGGAAACAGATTTTAGGAGGTAGATTCGAATCGCCTTGAAAGCACATGAAAAGCGGCAAAACGTGGACAATGATGCCCTTGGCCAAAAAGGGCGTATGCGTTTTTTCCTGAATATATTCAGGAAAAAACGCATACGCCCTTTTTGGCCAACCAAGCAACCTGGAAAGGCCAATCAGCGCTCCAAAGAAGTCTCGCTTCCCAGCGGGCAAAAGGGCCATGCGGAAAAAAGTGTCCAAACCAGAAATGCAGGACCGGCCATGGAGAAATGGGAGCCTTGCTACGCTGATGGGTGGGATGTAAATTGCCAACAGCCACTCTGGAGAAGTGTACGGTGTGTTCTGAAACATCTAAAAAACACAGCTTGGAGAGCATAGGGCACTTCCACTCATGGGCGTATGAATTGGGAAAACTAAAAATCAGCAAGACACAGGCACCCCAAAGTTTAGGGCTGCTCTGTTGACAAGAACCCCCACTTCATTACACCTTAAATATCCTAGGAAAGAGAAAAATGGATAAAGAAGTTGTGGTCCTCATGTACAATGGAATATCACTCAGCCATGAAATCAACGTCATAAGGCTAGTAGCAGCACAATGAGTGGATATAGGTACGACGATTCTAAGTGAAATATGTCACACAGAAAAAGACACTTATCATAAGATATCACTTCGAGAGGGAATGTAAAAACCGCTACACTTGAACTGAATTACAAAACAGAACAGAGTCACACGTTTAGGAAACACACTATGGCTGCTGAACGGGAAAGGTGAGGTGGGGTGATGCATAAAACAAGGGTTTCAAATTAGCTCCGATACCGTTCCATAAACCCAATATGTAAGAGACAAGACCTATTCCTTTTTCAGTGAACTGGACTCAACACCCCCTATTCACTGCACAAGAATATATCTGACTAGTAATAATCTTCAAACCTATGTATTGATATCTCTCTGTAAGTGAGTCAAGGGGGTGTAAAGTGGCATAAACACAGCCGTGAAAAGCAGCTAAACCCCATTATAAAAATAAATTACTTTTTAAAACCCGTGAAACAAAGACAGTGAAAGAGAGAGAAATTCTTCCAAAATTCGTTCAGGGGCTGTGATGCAACCTGGATTGACCATATCTAGACCCACAGCTGATTGAGACATAAGGGTGGACACTCTTGGGGCTGAGAGGTTCGTTGAGGTTGGGTGAGCCAACGCAGACCCTTTCAAGTAATACTGCATGGTACCCATCCCATGGGTCCCAAATCTCCAGGTTCAAGGGCATCTTCCTACGTCGAAAACAGGCATGAGAAACCCAGAAGATGGTACACCGTGTGATCGGGAAAGGTTTCTAAAACGCACCTCATTTCTCATCTCCTTTGCTCGGGTTCGCCATTCCAGCCGATTTACTAGCCATCTCCCTCCTTGGAGAATCAGCACCTTTAACCTCCTGTTCCGTACAGGTTGCAATTTGTCCTGAGCATGAACGGGAAGAGGGGGAACCAATGAGAGACTAGCTCTAGGTGTTGGGACAGGCACAGGTCACTCTATTTTCACATCAGGAAGAAGAATTAAGCACAAGCTCAGCCTGCCCCCCAGAACCAGAAGAGGGCCTGAAGCAATCCTGCGCTTTTGCGGCCAGCTCCCAAAAAAGCGAGTTGAAAAATGGAGCTCAGGGGCACTGCAATTCACAAACCTGCAGAGTTTTAAATGATACCTCTCGTCCACAAATATATTAAGGGAAGGCAACGAAGAGGCTTTGAAAGCAAGGCAGAATTGCAGGAAACAGATTTCAGGAGGTAGATTCGAATCGCCTTGAAAGCACATGAAAAGCGGCAAAACGTGGACAATGATGCCCTTGGCCAAAAAGGGCGTATGCGTTTTTTCCTGAATATATTCAGGAAAAAACGCATACGCCCTTTTTGGCCAACCAAGCAACCTGGAAAGGCCAATCAGCGCTCCAAAGAAGTCTCGCTTCCCAGCGGGCAAAAGGGCCATGCGGAAAAAAGTGTCCAAACCAGAAATGCAGGACCGGCCATGGAGAAATGGGAGCCTTGCTACGCTGATGGGTGGGATGTAAATTGCCAACAGCCACTCTGGAGAAGTGTACGGTGTGTTCTGAAACATCTAAAAAACACAGCTTGGAGAGCATAGGGCACTTCCACTCATGGGCGTATGAATTGGGAAAACTAAAAATCAGCAAGACACAGGCACCCCAAAGTTTAGGGCTGCTCTGTTGACAAGAACCCCCACTTCATTACACCTTAAATATCCTAGGAAAGAGAAAAATGGATAAAGAAGTTGTGGTCCTCATGTACAATGGAATATCACTCAGCCATGAAATCAACGTCATAAGGCTAGTAGCAGCACGATGAGTGGATATAGGTACGACGATTCTAAGTGAAATATGTCACACAGAAAAAGAAACTTATCATAAGATATCACTTCGAGAGGGAATGTAAAAACCGCTACACTTGAACTGAATTACAAAACAGAACAGAGTCACACGTTTAGGAAACACACTATGGCTGCTGAACGGGAAAGGTGAGGTGGGGTGATGCATAAAACAAGGGTTTCAAATTAGCTCCGATACCGTTCCATAAACCCAATATGTAAGAGACAAGACCTATTCCTTTTTCAGTGAACTGGACTCAACACCCCCTATTCACCGCACAAGAATATATCTGACTAGTAAGAAACTTCAAACCTATGTATTGATATCTCTCTGTAAGTGAGTCAAGGGGGTGTAAAGCGGCATAAACACAGCCGTGAAAAGCAGCTAAACCCCATTATAAAAATAAATTACTTTTCAAAACCCGTGAAACAAAGACAGTGAAAGAGAGAGAAATTCTTCCAAAATTCGTTCAGGGGCTGTGATGCAACCTGGATTGACCATATCTAGACCCACAGCTGATTGAGACATAAGGCTGGACACTCTTGGGGCTGAGAGGTTCGTTGAGGTTGGGTGAGCCAACGCAGACCCTTTCAAGTAATACTGCATGGTACCCATCCCATGGGTCCCAAATCTCCAGGTTCAAGGGCATCTTCCTACGTCGAAAACAGGCATGAGAAACCCAGAAGATGGTACACCGTGTGATCGGGAAAGGTTTCTAAAACGCACCTCATTTCTCATCTCCTTTGCTCGGGTTCGCCATTCCAGCCGATTTACTAGCCATCTCCCTCCTTGGAGAATCAGCACCTTTAACCTCCTGTTCCGTACAGGTTGCAATTTGTCCTGAGGATGAACGGGAAGAGGGGGAACCAATGAGAGACTAGCTCTAGGTGTTGGGACAGGCACAGGTCACTCTATTTTCCCATCAGGAAGAAGAATTAAGCACAAGCTCAGCCTGCCCCCCAGAACCAGAAGAGGGCCTGAAGCAATCCTGCGCTTTTGCGGCCAGCTCCCAAAAAAGCGAGTTGAAAAATGGAGCTCAGGGGCACTGCAATTCACAAACCTGCAGAGTTTTAAATGATACCTCTCGTCCACAAATATATTAAGGGAAGGCAACGAAGAGGCTTTGAAAGCAAGGCAGAATTGCAGGAAACAGATTTCAGGAGGTAGATTCGAATCGCCTTGAAAGCACATGAAAAGCGGCAAAACGTGGACAATGATGCCCTTGGCCAAAAAGGGCGTATGCGTTTTTTCCTGAATATATTCAGGAAAAAACGCATACGCCCTTTTTGGCCAACCAAGCAACCTGGAAAGGCCAATCAGCGCTCCAAAGAAGTCTCGCTTCCCAGTGGGCAAAAGGGCCATGCGGAAAAAAGTGTCCAAACCAGAAATGCAGGACCGGCCATGGAGAAATGGGAGCCTTGCTACGCTGATGGGTGGGATGTAAATTGCCAACAGCCACTCTGGAGAAGTGTACGGTGTGCTCTGAAACATCTAAAAAACACAGCTTGGACAGCATAGGGCACTTCCACTCATGGGCGTATAAATTGGGAAAAATAAAAATCAGCAAGACACAGGCACCCCAAAGTTTAGGGCTGCTCTGTTGACAAGAATCCCCACTTCATTACACCTTAAATATCCTAGGAAAGAGAAAAATGGATAAAGAAGTTGTGGTCCTCATGTACAATGGAATATCACTCAGCCATGAAATCAACGTCATAAGGCTAGTAGCAGCACGATGAGTGGATTTAGGTACGACGATTCTAAGTGAAATAAGTCACACAGAAAAAGACACTTATCATAAGATATCACTTCGAGAGGGAATGTAAAAACCGCTACACTTGAACTGAATTACAAAACAGAACAGAGTCACACGTTTAGGAAACACACTATGGCTGCTGAACGGGAAAGGTGAGGTGGGGTGATGCATAAAACAAGGGTTTCAAATTAGCTCCGATACCGTTCCATAAACCCAATATGTAAGAGACAAGACCTATTCCTTTTTCAGTGAACTGGACTCAACACCCCCTATTCACCGCACAAGAATATATCTGACTAGTAAGAATCTTCAAACCTATCTATTGATATCTCTCTGTAAGTGAGTCAAGGGGGTGTAAAGCGGCATAAACACAGCCGTGAAAAGCAGCTAAACCCCATTATAAAAATAAATTACTTTTCAAAACCCGTGAAACAAAGACAGTGAAAGAGAGAGAAATTCTTCCAAAATTCGTTCAGGGGCTGTGATGCAACCTGGATTGACCATATCTAGACCCACAGCTGATTGAGACATAAGGCTGGACACTCTTGGGGCTGAGAGGTTCGGTGAGGTTGGGTGAGCCAACGCAGACCCTTTCAAGTAATACTGCATGGTACCCATCCCATGGGTCCGAAATCTCCAGGTTCAAGGGCATCTTCCTACGTCGAAAACAGGCATGAGAAACCCAGAAGATGGTACACCGTGTGATCGGGAAAGGTTTCTAAAACGCACCTCATTTCTCATCTCCTTTGCTCGGGTTCGCCATTCCAGCCGATTTACTAGCCATCTCCCTCCTTGGAGAATCAGCACCTTTAACCTCCTGTTCCGTACAGGTTGCAATTTGTCCTGAGGATGAACGGGAAGAGGGGGAACCAATGAGAGACTAGCTCTAGGTGTTGGGACAGGCACAGGTCACTCTATTTTCCCATCAGGAAGAAGAATTAAGCACAAGCTCAGCCTGCCCCCCAGAACCAGAAGAGGGCCTGAAGCAATCCTGCGCTTTTGCGGCCAGCTCCCAAAAAAGCGAGTTGAAAAATGGAGCTCAGGGGCACTGCAATTCACAAACCTGCAGAGTTTTAAATGATACCTCTCGTCCACAAATATATTAAGGGAAGGCAACGAAGAGGCTTTGAAAGCAAGGCAGAATTGCAGGAAACAGATTTCAGGAGGTAGATTCGAATCGCCTTGAAAGCACATGAAAAGCGGCAAAACGTGGACAATGATGCCCTTGGCCAAAAAGGGCGTATGCGTTTTTTCCTGAATATATTCAGGAAAAAACGCATACGCCCTTTTTGGCCAACCAAGCAACCTGGAAAGGCCAATCAGCGCTCCAAAGAAGTCTCGCTTCCCAGCGGGCAAAAGGGCCATGCGGAAAAAAGTGTCCAAACCAGAAATGCAGGACCGGCCATCGAGAAATGGGAGCCTTGCTACGCTGATGGGTGGGATGTAAATTGCCAACAGCCACTCTGGAGAAGTGTACGGTGTGTTCTGAAACATCTAAAAAACACAGCTTGGAGAGCATAGGGCACTTCCACTCATGGGCGTATAAATTGGGAAAACTAAAAATCAGCAAGACACAGGCACCCCAAAGTTTAGGGCTGCTCTGTTGACAAGAACCCCCACTTCATTACACCTTAAATATCCTAGGAAAGAGAAAAATGGATAAAGAAGTTGTGGTCCTCATGTACAATGGAATATCACTCAGCCATGAAATCAACGTCATAAGGCTAGTAGCAGCACGATGAGTGGATTTAGGTACGACGATTCTAAGTGAAATAAGTCACACAGAAAAAGACACTTATCATAAGATATCACTTCGAGAGGGAATGTAAAAACCGCTACACTTGAACTGAATTACAAAACAGAACAGAGTCACACGTTTAGGAAACACACTATGGCTGCTGAACGGGAAAGGTGAGGTGGGGTGATGCATAAAACAAGGGTTTCAAATTAGCTCCGATACCGTTCCATAAACCCAATATGTAAGAGACAAGACCTATTCCTTTTTCAGTGAACTGGACTCAACACCCCCTATTCACCGCACAAGAATATATCTGACTAGTAAGAATCTTCAAACCTATCTATTGATATCTCTCTCTAAGTGAGTCAAGGGGGTGTAAAGCGGCATAAACACAGCCGTGAAAAGCAGCTAAACCCCATTATAAAAATAAATTACTTTTCAAAACCCGTGAAACAAAGACAGTGAAAGAGAGAGAAATTCTTCCAAAATTCGTTCAGGGGCTGTGATGCAACCTGGATTGACCATATCTAGACCCACAGCTGATTGAGACATAAGGCTGGACACTCTTGGGGCTGAGAGGTTCGGTGAGGTTGGGTGAGCCAACGCAGACCCTTTCAAGTAATACTGCATGGTACCCATCCCATGGGTCCGAAATCTCCAGGTTCAAGGGCATCTTCCTACGTCGAAAACAGGCATGAGAAACCCAGAAGATGGTACACCGTGTGATCGGGAAAGGTTTCTAAAACGCACCTCATTTCTCATCTCCTTTGCTCGGGTTCGCCATTCCAGCCGATTTACTAGCCATCTCCCTCCTTGGAGAATCAGCACCTTTAACCTCCTGTTCCGTACAGGTTGCAATTTGTCCTGAGGATGAACGGGAAGAGGGGGAACCAATGAGAGACTAGCTCTAGGTGTTGGGACAGGCACAGGTCACTCTATTTTCCCATCAGGAAGAAGAATTAAGCACAAGCTCAGCCTGCCCCCCAGAACCAGAAGAGGGCCTGAAGCAATCCTGCGCTTTTGCGGCCAGCTCCCAAAAAAGCGAGTTGAAAAATGGAGCTCAGGGGCACTGCAATTCACAAACCTGCAGAGTTTTAAATGATACCTCTCGTCCACAAATATATTAAGGGAAGGCAACGAAGAGGCTTTGAAAGCAAGGCAGAATTGCAGGAAACAGATTTCAGGAGGTAGATTCGAATCGCCTTGAAAGCACATGAAAAGCGGCAAAACGTGGACAATGATGCCCTTGGCCAAAAAGGGCGTATGCGTTTTTTCCTGAATATATTCAGGAAAAAACGCATACGCCCTTTTTGGCCAACCAAGCAACCTGGAAAGGCCAATCAGCGCTCCAAAGAAGTCTCGCTTCCCAGCGGGCAAAAGGGCCATGCGGAAAAAAGTGTCCAAACCAGAAATGCAGGACCGGCCATCGAGAAATGGGAGCCTTGCTACGCTGATGGGTGGGATGTAAATTGCCAACAGCCACTCTGGAGAAGTGTACGGTGTGTTCTGAAACATCTAAAAAACACAGCTTGGAGAGCATAGGGCACTTCCACTCATGGGCGTATAAATTGGGAAAACTAAAAATCAGCAAGACACAGGCACCCCAAAGTTTAGGGCTGCTCTGTTGACAAGAACCCCCACTTCATTACACCTTAAATATCCTAGGAAAGAGAAAAATGGATAAAGAAGTTGTGGTCCTCATGTACAATGGAATATCACTCAGCCATGAAATCAACGTCATAAGGCTAGTAGCAGCACGATGAGTGGATTTAGGTACGACGATTCTAAGTGAAATAAGTCACACAGAAAAAGACACTTATCATAAGATATCACTTCGAGAGGGAATGTAAAAACCGCTACACTTGAACTGAATTACAAAACAGAACAGAGTCACACGTTTAGGAAACACACTATGGCTGCTGAACGGGAAAGGTGAGGTGGGGTGATGCATAAAACAAGGGTTTCAAATTAGCTCCGATACCGTTCCATAAACCCAATATGTAAGAGACAAGACCTATTCCTTTTTCAGTGAACTGGACTCAACACCCCCTATTCACCGCACAAGAATATATCTGACTAGTAAGAATCTTCAAACCTATCTATTGATATCTCTCTGTAAGTGAGTCAAGGGGGTGTAAAGCGGCATAAACACAGCCGTGAAAAGCAGCTAAACCCCATTATAAAAATAAATTACTTTTCAAAACCCGTGAAACAAAGACAGTGAAAGAGAGAGAAATTCTTCCAAAATTCGTTCAGGGGCTGTGATGCAACCTGGATTGACCATATCTAGACCCACAGCTGATTGAGACATAAGGGTGGACACTCTTGGGGCTGAGAGGTTCGGTGAGGTTGGGTGAGCCAACGCAGACCCTTTCAAGTAATACTGCATGGTACCCATCCCATGGGTCCGAAATCTCCAGGTTCAAGGGCATCTTCCTACGTCGAAAACAGGCATGAGAAACCCAGAAGATGGTACACCGTGTGATCGGGAAAGGTTTCTAAAACGCACCTCATTTCTCATCTCCTTTGCTCGGGTTCGCCATTCCAGCCGATTTACTAGCCATCTCCCTCCTTGGAGAATCAGCACCTTTAACCTCCTGTTCCGTACAGGTTGCAATTTGTCCTGAGGATGAACGGGAAGAGGGGGAACCAATGAGAGACTAGCTCTAGGTGTTGGGACAGGCACAGGTCACTCTATTTTCCCATCAGGAAGAAGAATTAAGCACAAGCTCAGCCTGCCCCCCAGAACCAGAAGAGGGCCTGAAGCAATCCTGCGCTTTTGCGGCCAGCTCCCAAAAAAGCGAGTTGAAAAATGGAGCTCAGGGGCACTGCAATTCACAAACCTGCAGAGTTTTAAATGATACCTCTCGTCCACAAATATATTAAGGGAAGGCAACGAAGAGGCTTTGAAAGCAAGGCAGAATTGCAGGAAACAGATTTCAGGAGGTAGATTCGAATCGCCTTGAAAGCACATGAAAAGCGGCAAAACGTGGACAATGATGCCCTTGGCCAAAAAGGGCGTATGCGTTTTTTCCTGAATATATTCAGGAAAAAACGCATACGCCCTTTTTGGCCAACCAAGCAACCTGGAAAGGCCAATCAGCGCTCCAAAGAAGTCTCGCTTCCCAGCGGGCAAAAGGGCCATGCGGAAAAAAGTGTCCAAACCAGAAATGCAGGACCGGCCATGGAGAAATGGGAGCCTTGCTACGCTGATGGGTGGGATGTAAATTGCCAGCAGCCACTCTGGAGAAGTGTACAGTGTGTTCTGAAACATCTAAAAAACACAGCTTGGAGAGCATAGGGCACTTCCACTCATGGGCGTATAAATTGGGAAAACTAAAAATCAGCAAGACACAGGCACCCTAAAGTTTAGGGCTGCTCTGTTGACAAGAACCCCCACTTCATTACACCTTAAATATCCTAGGAAAGAGAAAAATGGATAAAGAAGTTGTGGTCCTCATGTACAATGGAATATCACTCAGCCATGAAATCAACGTCATAAGGCTAGTAGCAGCACGATGAGTGGATTTAGGTACGACGATTCTAAGTGAAATAAGTCACACAGAAAAAGACACTTATCATAAGATATCACTTCGAGAGGGAATGTAAAAACCGCTACACTTGAACTGAATTACAAAACAGAACAGAGTCACACGTTTAGGAAACACACTATGGCTGCTGAACGGGAAAGGTGAGGTGGGGTGATGCATAAAACAAGGGTTTCAAATTAGCTCCGATACCGTTCCATAAACCCAATATGTAAGAGACAAGACCTATTCCTTTTTCAGTGAACTGGACTCAACACCCCCTATTCACCGCACAAGAATATATCTGACTAGTAAGAATCTTCAAACCTATCTATTGATATCTCTCTGTAAGTGAGTCAAGGGGGTGTAAAGCGGCATAAACACAGCCGTGAAAAGCAGCTAAACCCCCTTATAAAAATAAATTACTTTTCCGAACCCGTGAAACAAAGACAGTGAAAGAGAGAGAAATTCTTCCAAAATTCGTTCAGGGGCTGTGATGCAACCTGGATTGACCATATCTAGACCCACAGCTGATTGAGACATAAGGGTGGACACTCTTGGGGCTGAGAGGTTCGGTGAGGTTGGGTGAGCCAACGCAGACCCTTTCAAGTAATACTGCATGGTACCCATCCCATGGGTCCGAAATCTCCAGGTTCAAGGGCATCTTCCTACGTCGAAAACAGGCATGAGAAACCCAGAAGATGGTACACCGTTTGATCGGGAAAGGTTTCTAAAACGCACCTCATTTCTCATCTCCTTTGCTCGGGTTCGCCATTCCAGCCGATTTACTAGCCATCTCCCTCCTTGGAGAATCAGCACCTTTAACCTCCTGTTCCGTACAGGTTGCAATTTGTCCTGAGGATGAACGGGAAAAGGGGGAACCAATGAGAGACTAGCTCTAGGTGTTGGGACAGGCACAGGTCACTCTATTTTCCCATCAGGAAGAAGAATTAAGCACAAGCTCAGCCTGCCCCCCAGACCCAGAAGAGGGCCTGAAGCAATCCTGCGCTTTTGCGGCCAGCTCCCAAAAAAGCGAGTTGAAAAATGGAGCTCAGGGGCACTGCAATTCACAAACCTGCAGAGTTTTAAATGATACCTCTCGTCCACAAATATATTAAGGGAAGGCAACGAAGAGGCTTTGAAAGCAAGGCAGAATTGCAGGAAACAGATTTCAGGAGGTAGATTCGAATCGCCTTGAAAGCACATGAAAAGCGGCAAAACGTGGACAATGATGCCCTTGGCCAAAAAGGGCGTATGCGTTTTTTCCTGAATATATTCAGGAAAAAACGCATACGCCCTTTTTGGCCAACCAAGCAACCTGGAAAGGCCAATCAGCGCTCCAAAGAAGTCTCGCTTCCCAGCGGGCAAAAGGGCCATGCGGAAAAAAGTGTCCAAACCAGAAATGCAGGACCGGCCATGGAGAAATGGGAGCCTTGCTACGCTGATGGGTGGGATGTAAATTGCCAGCAGCCACTCTGGAGAAGTGTACAGTGTGTTCTGAAACATCTAAAAAACACAGCTTGGAGAGCATAGGGCACTTCCACTCATGGGCGTATAAATTGGGAAAACTAAAAATCAGCAAGACACAGGCACCCTAAAGTTTAGGGCTGCTCTGTTGACAAGAACCCCCACTTCATTACACCTTAAATATCCTAGGAAAGAGAAAAATGGATAAAGAAGTTGTGGTCCTCATGTACAATGGAATATCACTCAGCCATGAAATCAACGTCATAAGGCTAGTAGCAGCACGATGAGTGGATTTAGGTACGACGATTCTAAGTGAAATAAGTCACACAGAAAAAGACACTTATCATAAGATATCACTTCGAGAGGGAATGTAAAAACCGCTACACTTGAACTGAATTACAAAACAGAACAGAGTCACACGTTTAGGAAACACACTATGGCTGCTGAACGGGAAAGGTGAGGTGGGGTGATGCATAAAACAAGGGTTTCAAATTAGCTCCGATACCGTTCCATAAACCCAATATGTAAGAGACAAGACCTATTCCTTTTTCAGTGAACTGGACTCAACACCCCCTATTCACCGCACAAGAATATATCTGACTAGTAAGAATCTTCAAACCTATCTATTGATATCTCTCTGTAAGTGAGTCAAGGGGGTGTAAAGCGGCATAAACACAGCCGTGAAAAGCAGCTAAACCCCCTTATAAAAATAAATTACTTTTCCGAACCCGTGAAACAAAGACAGTGAAAGAGAGAGAAATTCTTCCAAAATTCGTTCAGGGGCTGTGATGCAACCTGGATTGACCATATCTAGACCCACAGCTGATTGAGACATAAGGGTGGACACTCTTGGGGCTGAGAGGTTCGGTGAGGTTGGGTGAGCCAACGCAGACCCTTTCAAGTAATACTGCATGGTACCCATCCCATGGGTCCCAAATCTCCAGGTTCAAGGGCATCTTCCTACGTCGAAAACAGGCATGAGAAACCCAGAAGATGGTACACCGTTTGATCGGGAAAGGTTTCTAAAACGCACCTCATTTCTCATCTCCTTTGCTCGGGTTCGCCATTCCAGCCGATTTACTAGCCATCTCCCTCCTTGGAGAATCAGCACCTTTAACCTCCTGTTCCGTACAGGTTGCAATTTGTCCTGAGGATGAACGGGAAGAGGGGGAACCAATGAGAGACTAGCTCTAGGTGTTGGGACAGGCACAGGTCACTCTATTTTCCCATCAGGAAGAAGAATTAAGCACAAGCTCAGCCTGCCCCCCAGACCCAGAAGAGGGCCTGAAGCAATCCTGCGCTTTTGCGGCCAGCTCCCAAAAAAGCGAGTTGAAAAATGGAGCTCAGGGGCACTGCAATTCACAAACCTGCAGAGTTTTAAATGATACCTCTCGTCCACAAATATATTAAGGGAAGGCAACGAAGAGGCTTTGAAAGCAAGGCAGAATTGCAGGAAACAGATTTCAGGAGGTAGATTCGAATCGCCTTGAAAGCACATGAAAAGCGGCAAAACGTGGACAATGATGCCCTTGGCCAAAAAGGGCGTATGCGTTTTTTCCTGAATATATTCAGGAAAAAACGCATACGCCCTTTTTGGCCAACCAAGCAACCTGGAAAGGCCAATCAGCGCTCCAAAGAAGTCTCGCTTCCCAGCGGGCAAAAGGGCCATGCGGAAAAAAGTGTCCAAACCAGAAATGCAGGACCGGCCATGGAGAAATGGGAGCCTTGCTACGCTGATGGGTGGGATGTAAATTGCCAACAGCCACTCTGGAGAAGTGTACGGTGTGTTCTGAAACATCTAAAAAACACAGCTTGGAGAGCATAGGGCACTTCCACTCATGGGCGTATGAATTGGGAAAACTAAAAATCAGCAAGACACAGGCACCCCAAAGTTTAGGGCTGCTCTGTTGACAAGAACCCCCACTTCATTACACCTTAAATATCCTAGGAAAGAGAAAAATGGATAAAGAAGTTGTGGTCCTCATGTACAATGGAATATCACTCAGCCATGAAATCAACGTCATAAGGCTAGTAGCAGCACGATGAGTGGATTTAGGTACGACGATTCTAAGTGAAATAAGTCACACAGAAAAAGACACTTATCATAAGATATCACTTCGAGAGGGAATGTAAAAACCGCTACACTTGAACTGAATTACAAAACAGAACAGAGTCACACGTTTAGGAAACACACTATGGCTGCTGAACGGGAAAGGTGAGGTGGGGTGATGCATAAAACAAGGGTTTCAAATTAGCTCCGATACCGTTCCATAAACCCAATATGTAAGAGACAAGACCTATTCCTTTTTCAGTGAACTGGACTCAACACCCCCTATTCACCGCACAAGAATATATCTGACTAGTAAGAATCTTCAAACCTATCTATTGATATCTCTCCGTAAGTGAGTCAAGGGGGTGTAAAGCGGCATAAACACAGCCGTGAAAAGCAGCTAAACCCCATTATAAAAATAAATTACTTTTCAAAACCCGTGAAACAAAGACAGTGAAAGAGAGAGAAATTCTTCCAAAATTCGTTCAGGGGCTGTGATGCAACCTGGATTCACCATATCTAGACCCACAGCTGATTGAGACATAAGGCTGGACACTCTTGGGGCTGAGAGGTTCGGTGAGGTTGGGTGAGCCAACGCAGACCCTTTCAAGTAATACTGCATGGTACCCATCCCATGGGTCCGAAATCTCCAGGTTCAAGGGCATCTTCCTACGTCGAAAACAGGCATGAGAAACCCAGAAGATGGTACACCGTGTGATCGGGAAAGGTTTCTAAAACGCACCTCATTTCTCATCTCCTTTGCTCGGGTTCGCCATTCCAGCCGATTTACTAGCCATCTCCCTCCTTGGAGAATCAGCACCTTTACCCTCCTGTTCCGTACAGGTTGCAATTTGTCCTGAGGATGAACGGGAAGAGGGGGAACCAATGAGAGACTAGCTCTAGGTGTTGGGACAGGCACAGGTCACTCTATTTTCCCATCAGGAAGAAGAATTAAGCACAAGCTCAGCCTGCCCCCCAGACCCAGAAGAGGGCCTGAAGCAATCCTGCGCTTTTGCGGCCAGCTCCCAAAAAAGCGAGTTGAAAAATGGAGCTCAGGGGCCCTGCAATTCACAAACCTGCAGAGTTTTAAATGATACCTCTCGTCCACAAATATATTAAGGGAAGGCAACGAAGAGGCTTTGAAAGCAAGGCAGAATTGCAGGAAACAGATTTCAGGAGGTAGATTCGAATCGCCTTGAAAGCACATGAAAAGCGGCAAAACGTGGACAATGATGCCCTTGGCCAAAAAGGGCGTATGCGTTTTTTCCTGAATATATTCAGGAAAAAACGCATACGCCCTTTTTGGCCAACCAAGCAACCTGGAAAGGCCAATCAGCGCTCCAAAGAAGTCTCGCTTCCCAGCGGGCAAAAGGGCCATGCGGAAAAAAGTGTCCAAACCAGAAATGCAGGACCGGCCATGGAGAAATGGGAGCCTTGCTACGCTGATGGGTGGGATGTAAATTGCCAACAGCCACTCTGGAGAAGTGTACGGTGTGTTCTGAAACATCTAAAAAACACAGCTTGGAGAGCATAGGGCACTTCCACTCATGGGCGTATGAATTGGGAAAACTAAAAATCAGCAAGACACAGGCACCCCAAAGTTTAGGGCTGCTCTGTAGACAAGAACCCCCACTTCATTACACCTTAAATATCCTAGGAAAGAGAAAAATGGATAAAGAAGTTGTGGTCCTCATGTACAATGGAATATCACTCAGCCATGAAATCAACGTCATAAGGCTAGTAGCAGCACGATGAGTGGATATAGGTACGACGATTCTAAGTGAAATAAGTCACACAGAAAAAGACACTTATCATAAGATATCACTTCGAGAGGGAATGTAAAAACCGCTACACTTGAACTGAATTACAAAACAGAACTGAGTCACACGTTTAGGAATCACACTACGGCTGCTGAACGGGAAAGGTGAGGTGGGGTGATGCATAAAACAAGGGTTTCAAATTAGCTCCGATACCGTTCCATAAACCCAATATGCAAGAGACAAGACCTATTCCTTTTTCAGTGAACTGGACTCAACACCCCCTATTCACCGCACAAGAATATATCTGACTAGTAAGAATCTTCAAACCTATGTATTGATATCTCTCTGTAAGTGAGTCAAGGGGGTGTAAAGCGGCATAAACACAGCCGTGAAAAGCAGCTAAACCCCATTATAAAAATAAATTACTTTTCAAAACCCGTGAAACAAAGACAGTGAAAGAGAGAGAAATTCTTCCAAAATTCGTTCAGGGGCTGTGATGCAACCTGGATTGACCATATCTAGACCCACAGCTGATTGAGACATAAGGGTGGACACTCTTGGGGCTGAGAGGTTCGTTGAGGTTGGGTGAGCCAACGCAGACCCTTTCAAGTAATACTGCATGGTACCCATCCCATGGGTCCCAAATCTCCAGGTTCAAGGGCATCTTCCTACGTCGAAAACAGGCATGAGAAACCCAGAAGATGGTACACCGTGTGATCGGGAAAGGTTTCTAAAACGCACCTCATTTCTCATCTCCTTTGCTCGGGTTCGCCATTCCAGCCGATTTACTAGCCATCTCCCTCCTTGGAGAATCAGCACCTTTAACCTCCTGTTCCGTACAGGTTGCAATTTGTCCTGAGGATGAACGGGAAGAGGGGGAACCAATGAGAGACTAGCTCTAGGTGTTGGGACAGGCACAGGTCACTCTATTTTCCCATCAGGAAGAAGAATTAAGCACAAGCTCAGCCTGCCCCCCAGAACCAGAAGAGGGCCTGAAGCAATCCTGCGCTTTTGCGGCCAGCTCCCAAAAAAGCGAGTTGAAAAATGGAGCTCAGGGGCACTGCAATTCACAAACCTGCAGAGTTTTAAATGATACCTCTCGTCCACAAATATATTAAGGGAAGGCAACGAAGAGGCTTTGAAAGCAAGGCAGAATTGCAGGAAACAGATTTCAGGAGGTAGATTCGAATTGCCTTGAAAGCACATGAAAAGCGGCAAAACGTGGACAATGATGCCCTTGGCCAAAAAGGGCGTATGCGTTTTTTCCTGAATATATTCAGGAAAAAACGCATACGCCCTTTTTGGCCAACCAAGCAACCTGGAAAGGCCAATCAGCGCTCCAAAGAAGTCTCGCTTCCCAGCGGGCAAAAGGGCCATGCGGAAAAAAGTGTCCAAACCAGAAATGCAGGACCGGCCATGGAGAAATGGGAGCCTTGCTACGCTGATGGGTGGGATGTAAATTGCCAACAGCCACTCTGGAGAAGTGTACGGTGTGTTCTGAAACATCTAAAAAACACAGCTTGGAGAGCATAGGGCACTTCCACTCATGGGCGTATGAATTGGGAAAACTAAAAATCAGCAAGACACAGGCACCCCAAAGTTTAGGGCTGCTCTGTTGACAAGAACCCCCACTTCATTACACCTTAAATATCCTAGGAAAGAGAAAAATGGATAAAGAAGTTGTGGTCCTCATGTACAATGGAATATCACTCAGCCATGAAATCAACGTCATAAGGCTAGTAGCAGCACGATGAGTGGATTTAGGTACGACGATTCTAAGTGAAATAAGTCACACAGAAAAAGACACTTATCATAAGATATCACTTCGAGAGGGAATGTAAAAACCGCTACACTTGAACTGAATTACAAAACAGAACAGAGTCACACGTTTAGGAAACACACTACGGCTGCTGAACGGGAAAGGTGAGGTGGGGTGATGCATAAAACAAGGGTTTCAAATTAGCTCCGATACCGTTCCATAAACCCAATATGTAAGAGACAAGACCTATTCCTTTTTCAGTGAACTGGACTCAACACCCCCTATTCACCGCACAAGAATATATCTGACTAGTAAGAATCTTCAAACCTATGTATTGATATCTCTCTGTAAGTGAGTCAAGGGGGTGTAAAGCGGCATAAACACAGCCGTGAAAAGCAGCTAAACCCCATTATACAAATAAATTACTTTTCAAAACCCGTGAAACAAAGACAGTGAAAGAGAGAGAAATTCTTCCAAAATTCGTTCAGGGGCTGTGATGCAACCTGGATTGACCATATCTAGACCCACAGCTGATTGAGACATAAGGCTGGACACTCTTGGGGCTGAGAGGTTCGGTGAGGTTGGGTGAGCCAACGCAGACCCTTTCAAGTAATACTGCATGGTACCCATCCCATGGGTCCCAAATCTCCAGGTTCAAGGGCATCTTCCTACGTCGAAAACAGGCATGAGAAACCCAGAAGATGGTACACCGTGTGATCGGGAAAGGTTTCTAAAACGCACCTCATTTCTCATCTCCTTTGCTCGGGTTCGCCATTCCAGCCGATTTACTAGCCATCTCCCTCCTTGGAGAATCAGCACCTTTAACCTCCTGTTCCGTACAGGTTGCAATTTGTCCTGAGGATGAACGGGAAGAGGGGGAACCAATGAGAGACTAGCTCTAGGTGTTGGGACAGGCACAGGTCACTCTATTTTCCCATCAGGAAGAAGAATTAAGCACAAGCTCAGCCTGCCCCCCAGAACCAGAAGAGGGCCTGAAGCAATCCTGCGCTTTTGCGGCCAGCTCCCAAAAAAGCGAGTTGAAAAATGGAGCTCAGGGGCACTGCAATTCACAAACCTGCAGAGTTTTAAATGATACCTCTCGTCCACAAATATATTAAGGGAAGGCAACGAAGAGGCTTTGAAAGCAAGGCAGAATTGCAGGAAACAGATTTCAGGAGGTAGATTCGAATCGCCTTGAAAGCACATGAAAAGCGGCAAAACGTGGACAATGATGCCCTTGGCCAAAAAGGGCGTATGCGTTTTTTCCTGAATATATTCAGGAAAAAACGCATACGCCCTTTTTGGCCAATCAAGCAACCTGGAAAGGCCAATCAGCGCTCCAAAGAAGTCTCGCTTCCCAGCGGGCAAAAGGGCCATGCGGAAAAAAGTGTCCAAACCAGAAATGCAGGACCGGCCATGGAGAAATGGGAGCCTTGCTACGCTGATGGGTGGGATGTAAATTGCCAACAGCCACTCTGGAGAAGTGTACGGTGTGTTCTGAAACATCTAAAAAACACAGCTTGGAGAGCATAGGGCACTTCCACTCATGGGCGTATGAATTGGGAAAACTAAAAATCAGCAAGACACAGGCACCCCAAAGTTTAGGGCTGCTCTGTTGACAAGAACCCCCACTTCATTACACCTTAAATATCCTAGGAAAGAGAAAAATGGATAAAGAAGTTGTGGTCCTCATGTACAATGGAATATCACTCAGCCATGAAATCAACGTCATAAGGCTAGTAGCAGCACGATGAGTGGATATAGGTACGACGATTCTAAGTGAAATAAGTCACACAGAAAAAGACACTTATCATAAGATATCACTTCGAGAGGGAATGTAAAAACCGCTACACTTGAACTGAATTACAAAACAGAACAGAGTCACACGTTTAGGAAACACACTACGGCTGCTGAACGGGAAAGGTGAGGTGGGGTGATGCATAAAACAAGGGTTTCAAATTAGCTCCGATACCGTTCCATAAACCCAATATGTAAGAGACAAGACCTATTCCTTTTTCAGTGAACTGGACTCAACACCCCCTATTCACCGCACAAGAATATATCTGACTAGTAAGAATCTTCAAACCTATGTATTGATATCTCTCTGTAAGTGAGTCAAGGGGGTGTAAAGCGGCATAAACACAGCCGTGAAAAGCAGCTAAACCCCATTATACAAATAAATTACTTTTCAAAACCCGTGAAACAAAGACAGTGAAAGAGAGAGAAATTCTTCCAAAATTCGTTCAGGGGCTGTGATGCAACCTGGATTGACCATATCTAGACCCACAGCTGATTGAGACATAAGGCTGGACACTCTTGGGGCTGAGAGGTTCGGTGAGGTTGGGTGAGCCAACGCAGACCCTTTCAAGTAATACTGCATGGTACCCATCCCATGGGTCCCAAATCTCCAGGTTCAAGGGCATCTTCCTACGTCGAAAACAGGCATGAGAAACCCAGAAGATGGTACACCGTGTGATCGGGAAAGGTTTCTAAAACGCACCTCATTTCTCATCTCCTTTGCTCGGGTTCGCCATTCCAGCCGATTTACTAGCCATCTCCCTCCTTGGAGAATCAGCACCTTTAACCTCCTGTTCCGTACAGGTTGCAATTTGTCCTGAGGATGAACGGGAAGAGGGGGAACCAATGAGAGACTAGCTCTAGGTGTTGGGACAGGCACAGGTCACTCTATTTTCCCATCAGGAAGAAGAATTAAGCACAAGCTCAGCCTGCCCCCCAGAACCAGAAGAGGGCCTGAAGCAATCCTGCGCTTTTGCGGCCAGCTCCCAAAAAAGCGAGTTGAAAAATGGAGCTCAGGGGCACTGCAATTCACAAACCTGCAGAGTTTTAAATGATACCTCTCGTCCACAAATATATTAAGGGAAGGCAACGAAGAGGCTTTGAAAGCAAGGGAGAATTGCAGGAAACAGATTTCAGGAGGTAGATTCGAATCGCCTTGAAAGCACATGAAAAGCGGCAAAACGTGGACAATGATGCCCTTGGCCAAAAAGGGCGTATGCGTTTTTTCCTGAATATATTCAGGAAAAAACGCATACGCCCTTTTTGGCCAACCAAGCAACCTGGAAAGGCCAATCAGCGCTCCAAAGAAGTCTCGCTTCCCAGCGGGCAAAAGGGCCATGCGGAAAAAAGTGTCCAAACCAGAAATGCAGGACCGGCCATGGAGAAATGGGAGCCTTGCTACGCTGATGGGTGGGATGTAAATTGCCAACAGCCACTCTGGAGAAGTGTACGGTGTGTTCTGAAACATCTAAAAAACACAGCTTGGAGAGCATAGGGCACTTCCACTCATGGGCGTATGAATTGGGAAAACTAAAAATCAGCAAGACACAGGCACCCCAAAGTTTAGGGCTGCTCTGTTGACAAGAACCCCCACTTCATTACACCTTAAATATCCTAGGAAAGAGAAAAATGGATAAAGAAGTTGTGGTCCTCATGTACAATGGAATATCACTCAGCCATGAAATCAACGTCATAAGGCTAGTAGCAGCACGATGAGTGGATATAGGTACGACGATTCTAAGTGAAATAAGTCACACAGAAAAAGACACTTATCATAAGATATCACTTCGAGAGGGAATGTAAAAACCGCTACACTTGAACTGAATTACAAAACAGAACAGAGTCACACGTTTAGGAAACACACTATGGCTGCTGAACGGGAAAGGTGAGGTGGGGTGATGCATAAAACAAGGGTTTCAAATTAGCTCCGATACCGTTCCATAAACCCAATATGTAAGAGACAAGACCTATTCCTTTTTCAGTGAACTGGACTCAACACCCCCTATTCACCGCACAAGAATATATCTGACTAGTAAGAATCTTCAAACCTATGTATTGATATCTCTCTGTAAGTGAGTCAAGGGGGTGTAAAGCGGCATAAACACAGCCGTGAAAAGCAGCTAAACCCCATTATACAAATAAATTACTTTTCAAAACCCGTGAAACAAAGACAGTGAAAGAGAGAGAAATTCTTCCAAAATTCGTTCAGGGGCTGTGATGCAACCTGGATTGACCATATCTAGACCCACAGCTGATTGAGACATAAGGCTGGACACTCTTGGGGCTGAGAGGTTCGGTGAGGTTGGTGAGCCAACGCAGACCCTTTCAAGTAATACTGCATGGTACCCATCCCATGGGTCCCAAATCTCCAGGTTCAAGGGCATCTTCCTACGTCGAAAACAGGCATGAGAAACCCAGAAGATGGTACACCGTGTGATCGGGAAAGGTTTCTAAAACGCACCTCATTTCTCATCTCCTTTGCTCGGGTTCGCCATTCCAGCCGATTTACTAGCCATCTCCCTCCTTGGAGAATCAGCACCTTTAACCTCCTGTTCCGTACAGGTTGCAATTTGTCCTGAGGATGAACGGGAAGAGGGGGAACCAATGAGAGACTAGCTCTAGGTGTTGGGACAGGCACAGGTCACTCTATGTTCCCATCAGGAAGAAGAATTAAGCACAAGCTCAGCCTGCCCCCCAGAACCAGAAGAGGGCCTGAAGCAATCCTGCGCTTTTGCGGCCAGCTCCCAAAAAAGCGAGTTGAAAAATGGAGCTCAGGGGCACTGCAATTCACAAACCTGCAGAGTTTTAAATGATACCTCTCGTCCACAAATATATTAAGGGAAGGCAACGAAGAGGCTTTGAAAGCAAGGCAGAATTGCAGGAAACAGATTTCAGGAGGTAGATTCGAATCGCCTTGAAAGCACATGAAAAGCGGCAAAACGTGGACAATGATGCCCTTGGCCAAAAAGGGCGTATGCGTTTTTTCCTGAATATATTCAGGAAAAAACGCATACGCCCTTTTTGGCCAACCAAGCAACCTGGAAAGGCCAATCAGCGCTCCAAAGAAGTCTCGCTTCCCAGCGGGCAAAAGGGCCATGCGGAAAAAAGTGTCCAAACCAGAAATGCAGGACCGGCCATGGAGAAATGGGAGCCTTGCTACGCTGATGGGTGGGATGTAAATTGCCAACAGCCACTCTGGAGAAGTGTACGGTGTGTTCTGAAACATCTAAAAAACACAGCTTGGAGAGCATAGGGCACTTCCACTCATGGGCGTATGAATTGGGAAAACTAAAAATCAGCAAGACACAGGCACCCCAAAGTTTAGGGCTGCTCTGTTGACAAGAACCCCCACTTCATTACACCTTAAATATCCTAGGAAAGAGAAAAATGGATAAAGAAGTTGTGGTCCTCATGTACAATGGAATATCACTCAGCCATGAAATCAACGTCATAAGGCTAGTAGCAGCACGATGAGTGGATATAGGTACGACGATTCTAAGTGAAATAAGTCACACAGAAAAAGACACTTATCATAAGATATCACTTCGAGAGGGAATGTAAAAACCGCTACACTTGAACTGAATTACAAAACAGAACAGAGTCACACGTTTAGGAAACACACTATGGCTGCTGAACGGGAAAGGTGAGGTGGGGTGATGCATAAAACAAGGGTTTCAAATTAGCTCCGATACCGTTCCATAAACCCAATATGTAAGAGACAAGACCTATTCCTTTTTCAGTGAACTGGACTCAACACCCCCTATTCACCGCACAAGAATATATCTGACTAGTAAGAATCTTCAAACCTATGTATTGATATCTCTCTGTAAGTGAGTCAAGGGGGTGTAAAGCGGCATAAACACAGCCGTGAAAAGCAGCTAAACCCCATTATACAAATAAATTACTTTTCAAAACCCGTGAAACAAAGACAGTGAAAGAGAGAGAAATTCTTCCAAAATTCGTTCAGGGGCTGTGATGCAACCTGGATTGACCATATCTAGACCCACAGCTGATTGAGACATAAGGCTGGACACTCTTGGGGCTGAGAGGTTCGGTGAGGTTGGGTGAGCCAACGCAGACCCTTTCAAGTAATACTGCATGGTACCCATCCCATGGGTCCCAAATCTCCAGGTTCAAGGGCATCTTCCTACGTCGAAAACAGGCATGAGAAACCCAGAAGATGGTACACCGTGTGATCGGGAAAGGTTTCTAAAACGCACCTCATTTCTCATCTCCTTTGCTCGGGTTCGCCATTCCAGCCGATTTACTAGCCATCTCCCTCCTTGGAGAATCAGCACCTTTAACCTCCTGTTCCGTACAGGTTGCAATTTGTCCTGAGGATGAACGGGAAGAGGGGGAACCAATGAGAGACTAGCTCTAGGTGTTGGGACAGGCACAGGTCACTCTATTTTCCCATCAGGAAGAAGAATTAAGCACAAGCTCAGCCTGCCCCCCAGAACGAGAAGAGGGCCTGAAGCAATCCTGCGCTTTTGCGGCCAGCTCCCAAAAAAGCGAGTTGAAAAATGGAGCTCAGGGGCACTGCAATTCACAAACCTGCAGAGTTTTAAATGATACCTCTCGTCCACAAATATATTAAGGGAAGGCAACGAAGAGGCTTTGAAAGCAAGGCAGAATTGCAGGAAACAGATTTCAGGAGGTAGATTCGAATCGCCTTGAAAGCACATGAAAAGCGGCAAAACGTGGACAATGATGCCCTTGGCCAAAAAGGGCGTATGCGTTTTTTCCTGAATATATTCAGGAAAAAACGCATACGCCCTTTTTGGCCAACCAAGCAACCTGGAAAGGCCAATCAGCGCTCCAAAGAAGTCTCGCTTCCCAGCGGGCAAAAGGGCCATGCGGAAAAAAGTGTCCAAACCAGAAATGCAGGACCGGCCATGGAGAAATGGGAGCCTTGCTACGCTGATGGGTGGGATGTAAATTGCCAACAGCCACTCTGGAGAAGTGTACGGTGTGTTCTGAAACATCTAAAAAACACAGCTTGGAGAGCATAGGGCACTTCCACTCATGGGCGTATAAATTGGGAAAACTAAAAATCAGCAAGACACAGGCACCCCAAAGTTTAGGGCTGCTCTGTTGACAAGAACCCCCACTTCATTACACCTTAAATATCCTAGGAAAGAGAAAAATGGATAAAGAAGTTGTGGTCCTCATGTACAATGGAATATCACTCAGCCATGAAATCCACGTCATAAGGCTAGTAGCAGCACGATGAGTGGATTTAGGTACGACGATTCTAAGTGAAATAAGTCACACAGAAAAAGACACTTATCATAAGATATCACTTCGAGAGGGAATGTAAAAACCGCTACACTTGAACTGAATTACAAAACAGAACAGAGTCACACGTTTAGGAAACACACTACGGCTGCTGAACGGGAAAGGTGAGGTGGGGTGATGCATAAAACAAGGGTTTCAAATTAGCTCCGATACCGTTCCATAAACCCAATATGTAAGAGACAAGACCTATTCCTTTTTCAGTGAACTGGACTCAACACCCCCTATTCACCGCACAAGAATATATCTGACTAGTAAGAATCTTCAAACCTATGTATTGATATCTCTCTGTAAGTGAGTCAAGGGGGTGTAAAGCGGCATAAACACAGCCGTGAAAAGCAGCTAAACCCCATTATACAAATAAATTACTTTTCAAAACCCGTGAAACAAAGACAGTGAAAGAGAGAGAAATTCTTCCAAAATTCGTTCAGGGGCTGTGATGCAACCTGGATTGACCATATCTAGACCCACAGCTGATTGAGACATAAGGCTGGACACTCTTGGGGCTGAGAGGTTCGGTGAGGTTGGGTGAGCCAACGCAGACCCTTTCAAGTAATACTGCATGGTACCCATCCCATGGGTCCCAAATCTCCAGGTTCAAGGGCATCTTCCTACGTCGAAAACAGGCATGAGAAACCCAGAAGATGGTACACCGTGTGATCGGGAAAGGTTTCTAAAACGCACCTCATTTCTCATCTCCTTTGCTCGGGTTCGCCATTCCAGCCGATTTACTAGCCATCTCCCTCCTTGGAGAATCAGCACCTTTAACCTCCTGTTCCGTACAGGTTGCAATTTGTCCTGAGGATGAACGGGAAGAGGGGGAACCAATGAGAGACTAGCTCTAGGTGTTGGGACAGGCACAGGTCACTTTATTTTCCCATCAGGAAGAAGAATTAAGCACAAGCTCAGCCTGCCCCCCAGAACCAGAAGAGGGCCTGAAGCAATCCTGCGCTTTTGCGGCCAGCTCCCAAAAAAGCGAGTTGAAAAATGGAGCTCAGGGGCACTGCAATTCACAAACCTGCAGAGTTTTAAATGATACCTCTCGTCCACAAATATATTAAGGGAAGGCAACGAAGAGGCTTTGAAAGCAAGGCAGAATTGCAGGAAACAGATTTCAGGAGGTAGATTCGAATCGCCTTGAAAGCACATGAAAAGCGGCAAAACGTGGACAATGATGCCCTTGGCCAAAAAGGGCGTATGCGTTTTTTCCTGAATATATTCAGGAAAAAACGCATACGCCCTTTTTGGCCAACCAAGCAACCTGGAAAGGCCAAACAGCGCTCCAAAGAAGTCTCGCTTCCCAGCGGGCAAAAGGGCCATGCGGAAAAAGTGTCCAAACCAGAAATGCAGGACCGGCCATGGAGAAATGGGAGCCTTGCTACGCTGATGGGTGGGATGTAAATTGCCAACAGCCACTCTGGAGAAGTGTACGGTGTGTTCTGAAACATCTAAAAAACACAGCTTGGAGAGCATAGGGCACTTCCACTCATGGGCGTATAAATTGGGAAAACTAAAAATCAGCAAGACACAGGCACCCCAAAGTTTAGGGCTGCTCTGTTGACAATAACCCCCACTTCATTACACCTTAAATATCCTAGGAAAGAGAAAAATGGATAAAGAAGTGGTGGTCCTCATGTACAATGGAATATCACTCAGCCATGAAATCCACGTCATAAGGCTAGTAGCAGCACGATGAGTGGATTTAGGTACGACGATTCTAAGTGAAATAAGTCACACAGAAAAAGACACTTATCATAAGATATCACTTAGAGAGGGAATGTAAAAACCGCTACACTTGAACTGAATTACAAAACAGAACAGAGTCACACGTTTAGAAAACACACTATGGCTGCTGAACGGGAAAGGTGAGGTGGGGTGATGCATAAAACAAGGGTTTCAAATTAGCTCCGATACCGTTCCATAAACCCAATATGTAAGAGACAAGACCTATTACTTTTTCAGTGAACTGGACTCAACACCCCCTATTCACCGCACAAGAATATATCTGACTAGTAAGAATCTTCAAACCTATGTATTGATATCTCTCTGTAAGTGAGTCAAGGGGGTGTAAAGCGGCATAAACACAGCCGTGAAAAGCAGCTAAACCCCATTATAAAAATAAATTACTTTTCAAAACCCGTGAAACAAAGGCAGTGAAAGAGAGAGAAATTCTTACAAAATTCGTTCAGGGGCTGTGATGCAACCTGGATTGACCATATCTAGACCCACAGCTGATTGAGACATAAGGGTGGACACTCTTGGGGCTGAGAGGTTCGGTGAGGTTGGGTGAGCCAACGCAGACCCTTTCAAGTAATACTGCATGGTACCCATCCCATGGGTCCCAAATCTCCAGGTTCAAGGGCATCTTCCTACGTCGAAAACAGGCATGAGAAACCCAGAAGATGGTACACCGTGTGATCGGGAAAGGTTTCTAAAACGCACCTCATTTCTCATCTCCTTTGCTCGGGTTCGCCATTCCAGCCGATTTACTAGCCATCTCCCTCCTTGGAGAATCAGCACCTTTAACCTCCTGTTCCGTACAGGTTGCAATTTGTCCTGAGGATGAACGGGAAGAGGGGGAACCAATGAGAGACTAGCTCTAGGTGTTGGGACAGGCACAGGTCACTCTATTTTCCCATCAGGAAGAAGAATTAAGCACAAGCTCAGCCTGCCCCCCAGAACCAGAAGAGGGCCTGAAGCAATCCTGCGCTTTTGCGGCCAGCTCCCAAAAAAGCGAGTTGAAAAATGGAGCTCAGGGGCACTGCAATTCACAAACCTGCAGAGTTTTAAATGATACCTCTCGTCCACAAATATATTAAGGGAAGGCAACGAAGAGGCTTTGAAAGCAAGGCAGAATTGCAGGAAACAGATTTCAGGAGGTAGATTCGAATCGCCTTGAAAGCACATGAAAAGCGGCAAAACGTGGACAATGATGCCCTTGGCCAAAAAGGGCGTATGCGTTTTTTCCTGAATATATTCAGGAAAAAACGCATACGCCCTTTTTGGCCAACCAAGCAACCTGGAAAGGCCAATCAGCGCTCCAAAGAAGTCTCGCTTCCCAGCGGGCAAAAGGGCCATGCGGAAAAAAGTGTCCAAACCAGAAATGCAGGACCGGCCATGGAGAAATGGGAGCCTTGCTACGCTGATGGGTGGGATGTAAATTCCCAACAGCCACTCTGGAGAAGTGTACGGTGTGTTCTGAAACACCTAAAAAACACAGCTTGGAGAGCAAAGGGCACTTCCACTCATGGGCGTATAAATTGGGAAAACTAAAAATCAGCAAGACACAGGCACCCCAAAGTTTAGGGCTGCTCTGTTGACAAGAACCCCCACTTCATTACACCTTAAATATCCTAGGAAAGCGAAAAATGGATAAAGAAGTGGTGGTCCTCATGTACAATGGAATATCACTCAGCCATGAAATCCACGTCATAAGGCTAGTAGCAGCACGATGAGTGGATTTAGGTACGACGATTCTAAGTGAAATAAGTCACACAGAAAAAGACACTTATCATAAGATATCACTTAGAGAGGGATGTAAAAACCGCTACACTTGAACTGAATTACAAAACAGAACAGAGTCACACGTTTAGAAAACACACTATGGCTGCTGAACGGGAAAGGTGAGGTGGGGTGATGCATAAAACAAGGGTTTCAAATTAGCTCCGATACCGTTCCATAAACCCAATATGTAAGAGACAAGACCTCTTCCTTTTTCAGTGAACTGGACTCAACACCCCCTATTCACCGCACAAGAATATATCTGACTAGTAAGAATCTTCAACACTATGTATTGATATCTCTCTGTAAGTGAGTCAAGGGGGTGTAAAGCGGCATAAACACAGCCGTGAAAAGCAGCTAAACCCCATTATAAAAATAAATTACTTTTCAAAACCCGTGAAACAAAGGCAGTGAAAGAGAGAGAAATTCTTACAAAATTCGTTCAGGGGCTGTGATGCAACCTGGATTGACCATATCTAGACCCACAGCTGATTGAGACATAAGGGTGGACACTCTTGGGGCTGAGAGGTTCGGTGAGGTTGGGTGAGCCAACGCAGACCCTTTCAAGTAATACTGCATGGTACCCATCCCATGGGTCCCAAATCTCCAGGTTCAAGGGCATCTTCCTACGTCGAAAACAGGCATGAGAAACCCAGAAGATGGTACACCGTGTGATCGGGAAAGGTTTCTAAAACGCACCTCATTTCTCATCTCCTTTGCTCGGGTTCGCCATTCCAGCCGATTTACTAGCCATCTCCCTCCTTGGAGAATCAGCACCTTTAACCTCCTGTTCCGTACAGGTTGCAATTTGTCCTGAGGATGAACGGGAAGAGGGGGAACCAATGAGAGACTAGCTCTAGGTGTTGGGACAGGCACAGGTCACTCTATGTTCCCATCAGGAAGAAGAATTAAGCACAAGCTCAGCCTGCCCCCCAGAACCAGAAGAGGGCCTGAAGCAATCCTGCGCTTTTGCGGCCAGCTCCCAAAAAAGCGAGTTGAAAAATGGAGCTCAGGGGCACTGCAATTCACAAACCTGCAGAGTTTTAAATGATACCTCTCGTCCACAAATATATTAAGGGAAGGCAACGAAGAGGCTTTGAAAGCAAGGCAGAATTGCAGGAAACAGATTTCAGGAGGTAGATTCGAATCGCCTTGAAAGCACATGAAAAGCGGCAAAACGTGGACAATGATGCCCTTGGCCAAAAAGGGCGTATGCGTTTTTTCCTGAATATATTCAGGAAAAAACGCATACGCCCTTTTTGGCCAACCAAGCAACCTGGAAAGGCCAATCAGCGCTCCAAAGAAGTCTCGCTTCCCAGCGGGCAAAAGGGCCATGCGGAAAAAAGTGTCCAAACCAGAAATGCAGGACCGGCCATGGAGAAATGGGAGCCTTGCTACGCTGATGGGTGGGATGTAAATTGCCAACAGCCACTCTGGAGAAGTGTACGGTGTGTTCTGAAACATCTAAAAAACACAGCTTGGAGAGCATAGGGCACTTCCACTCATGGGCGTATAAATTGGGAAAACTAAAAATCAGCAAGACACAGGCACCCCAAAGTTTAGGTCTGCTCTGTTGACAAGAACCCCCACTTCATTACACCTTAAATATCCTAGGAAAGCGAAAAATGGATAAAGAAGTGGTGGTCCTCATGTACAATGGAATATCACTCAGCCATGAAATCCACGTCATAAGGCTAGTAGCAGCACGATGAGTGGATTTAGGTACGACGATTCTAAGTGAAATAAGTCACACAGAAAAAGACACTTATCATAAGATATCACTTAGAGAGGGAATGTAAAAACCGCTACACTTGAACTGAATTACAAAACAGAACAGAGTCACACGTTTAGAAAACACACTATGGCTGCTGAACGGGAAAGGTGAGGTGGGGTGATGCATAAAACAAGGGTTTCAAATTAGCTCCGATACCGTTCCATAAACCCAATATGTAAGAGACAAGACCTATTCCTTTTTCAGTGAACTGGACTCAACACCCCCTATTCACCGCACAAGAATATATCTGACTAGTAAGAATCTTCAAACCTATGTATTGATATCTCTCTGTAAGTGAGTCAAGGGGGTGTAAAGCGGCATAAACACAGCCGTGAAAAGCAGCTAAACCCCATTATAAAAATAAATTACTTTTCAAAACCCGTGAAACAAAGGCAGTGAAAGAGAGAGAAATTCTTACAAAATTCGTTCAGGGGCTGTGATGCAAACTGGATTGACCATATCTAGACCCACAGCTGATTGAGACATAAGGGTGGACACTCTTGGGGCTGAGAGGTTCGGTGAGGTTGGGTGAGCCAACGCAGACCCTTTCAAGTAATACTGCATGGTACCCATCCCATGGGTCCCAAATCTCCAGGTTCAAGGGCATCTTCCTACGTCGAAAACAGGCATGAGAAACCCAGAAGATGGTACACCGTGTGATCGGGAAAGGTTTCTAAAACGCACCTCATTTCTCATCTCCTTTGCTCGGGTTCGCCATTCCAGCCGATTTACTAGCCATCTCCCTCCTTGGAGAATCAGCACCTTTAACCTCCTGTTCCGTACAGGTTGCAATTTGTCCTGAGGATGAACGGGAAGAGGGGGAACCAATGAGAGACTAGCTCTAGGTGTTGGGACAGGCACAGGTCACTTTATTTTCCCATCAGGAAGAAGAATTAAGCACAAGCTCAGCCTGCCCCCCAGAACCAGAAGAGGGCCTGAAGCAATCCTGCGCTTTTGCGGCCAGCTCCCAAAAAAGCGAGTTGAAAAATGGAGCTCAGGGGCACTGCAATTCACAAACCTGCAGAGTTTTAAATGATACCTCTCGTCCACAAATATATTAAGGGAAGGCAACGAAGAGGCTTTGAAAGCAAGGCAGAATTGCAGGAAACAGATTTCAGGAGGTAGATTCGAATCGCCTTGAAAGCACATGAAAAGCGGCAAAACGTGGACAATGATGCCCTTGGCCAAAAAGGGCGTATGCGTTTTTTCCTGAATATATTCAGGAAAAAACGCATACGCCCTTTTTGGCCAACCAAGCAACCTGGAAAGGCCAATCAGCGCTCCAAAGAAGTCTCGCTTCCCAGCGGGCAAAAGGGACATGCGGAAAAAGTGTCCAAACCAGAAATGCAGGACCGGCCATGGAGAAATGGGAGCCTTGCTACGCTGATGGGTGGGATGTAAATTGCCAACAGCCACTCTGGAGAAGTGTACGGTGTGTTCTGAAACATCTAAAAAACACAGCTTGGAGAGCATAGGGCACTTCCACTCATGGGCGTATAAATTGGGAAAACTAAAAATCAGCAAGACACAGGCACCCCAAAGTTTAGGGCTGCTCTGTTGACAATAACCCCCACTTCATTACACCTTAAATATCCTAGGAAAGAGAAAAATGGATAAAGAAGTGGTGGTCCTCATGTACAATGGAATATCACTCAGCCATGAAATCCACGTCATAAGGCTAGTAGCAGCACGATGAGTGGATTTAGGTACGACGATTCTAAGTGAAATAAGTCACACAGAAAAAGACACTTATCATAAGATATCACTTAGAGAGGGAATGTAAAAACCGCTACACTTGAACTGAATTACAAAACAGAACAGAGTCACACGTTTAGAAAACACACTATGGCTGCTGAACGGGAAAGGTGAGGTGGGGTGATGCATAAAACAAGGGTTTCAAATTAGCTCCGATACCGTTCCATAAACCCAATATGTAAGAGACAAGACCTATTACTTTTTCAGTGAACTGGACTCAACACCCCCTATTCACCGCACAAGAATATATCTGACTAGTAAGAATCTTCAAACCTATGTATTGATATCTCTCTGTAAGTGAGTCAAGGGGGTGTAAAGCGGCATAAACACAGCCGTGAAAAGCAGCTAAACCCCATTATAAAAATAAATTACTTTTCAAAACCCGTGAAACAAAGGCAGTGAAAGAGAGAGAAATTCTTACAAAATTCGTTCAGGGGCTGTGATGCAACCTGGATTGACCATATCTAGACCCACAGCTGATTGAGACATAAGGGTGGACACTCTTGGGGCTGAGAGGTTCGGTGAGGTTGGGTGAGCCAACGCAGACCCTTTCAAGTAATACTGCATGGTACCCATCCCATGGGTCCCAAATCTCCAGGTTCAAGGGCATCTTCCTACGTCGAAAACAGGCATGAGAAACCCAGAAGATGGTACACCGTGTGATCGGGAAAGGTTTCTAAAACGCACCTCATTTCTCATCTCCTTTGCTCGGGTTCGCCATTCCAGCCGATTTACTAGCCATCTCCCTCCTTGGAGAATCAGCACCTTTAACCTCCTGTTCCGTACAGGTTGCAATTTGTCCTGAGGATGAACGGGAAGAGGGGGAACCAATGAGAGACTAGCTCTAGGTGTTGGGACAGGCACAGGTCACTCTATTTTCCCATCAGGAAGAAGAATTAAGCACAAGCTCAGCCTGCCCCCCAGAACCAGAAGAGGGCCTGAAGCAATCCTGCGCTTTTGCGGCCAGCTCCCAAAAAAGCGAGTTGAAAAATGGAGCTCAGGGGCACTGCAATTCACAAACCTGCAGAGTTTTAAATGATACCTCTCGTCCACAAATATATTAAGGGAAGGCAACGAAGAGGCTTTGAAAGCAAGGCAGAATTGCAGGAAACAGATTTCAGGAGGTAGATTCGAATCGCCTTGAAAGCACATGAAAAGCGGCAAAACGTGGACAATGATGCCCTTGGCCAAAAAGGGCGTATGCGTTTTTTCCTGAATATATTCAGGAAAAAACGCATACGCCCTTTTTGGCCAACCAAGCAACCTGGAAAGGCCAATCAGCGCTCCAAAGAAGTCTCGCTTCCCAGCGGGCAAAAGGGCCATGCGGAAAAAAGTGTCCAAACCAGAAATGCAGGACCGGCCATGGAGAAATGGGAGCCTTGCTACGCTGATGGGTGGGATGTAAATTCCCAACAGCCACTCTGGAGAAGTGTACGGTGTGTTCTGAAACACCTAAAAAACACAGCTTGGAGAGCAAAGGGCACTTCCACTCATGGGCGTATAAATTGGGAAAACTAAAAATCAGCAAGACACAGGCACCCCAAAGTTTAGGGCTGCTCTGTTGACAAGAACCCCCACTTCATTACACCTTAAATATCCTAGGAAAGCGAAAAATGGATAAAGAAGTGGTGGTCCTCATGTACAATGGAATATCACTCAGCCATGAAATCCACGTCATAAGGCTAGTAGCAGCACGATGAGTGGATTTAGGTACGACGATTCTAAGTGAAATAAGTCACACAGAAAAAGACACTTATCATAAGATATCACTTAGAGAGGGATGTAAAAACCGCTACACTTGAACTGAATTACAAAACAGAACAGAGTCACACGTTTAGAAAACACACTATGGCTGCTGAACGGGAAAGGTGAGGTGGGGTGATGCATAAAACAAGGGTTTCAAATTAGCTCCGATACCGTTCCATAAACCCAATATGTAAGAGACAAGACCTCTTCCTTTTTCAGTGAACTGGACTCAACACCCCCTATTCACCGCACAAGAATATATCTGACTAGTAAGAATCTTCAACACTATGTATTGATATCTCTCTGTAAGTGAGTCAAGGGGGTGTAAAGCGGCATAAACACAGCCGTGAAAAGCAGCTAAACCCCATTATAAAAATAAATTACTTTTCAAAACCCGTGAAACAAAGGCAGTGAAAGAGAGAGAAATTCTTACAAAATTCGTTCAGGGGCTGTGATGCAACCTGGATTGACCATATCTAGACCCACAGCTGATTGAGACATAAGGGTGGACACTCTTGGGGCTGAGAGGTTCGGTGAGGTTGGGTGAGCCAACGCAGACCCTTTCAAGTAATACTGCATGGTACCCATCCCATGGGTCCCAAATCTCCAGGTTCAAGGGCATCTTCCTACGTCGAAAACAGGCATGAGAAACCCAGAAGATGGTACACCGTGTGATCGGGAAAGGTTTCTAAAACGCACCTCATTTCTCATCTCCTTTGCTCGGGTTCGCCATTCCAGCCGATTTACTAGCCATCTCCCTCCTTGGAGAATCAGCACCTTTAACCTCCTGTTCCGTACAGGTTGCAATTTGTCCTGAGGATGAACGGGAAGAGGGGGAACCAATGAGAGACTAGCTCTAGGTGTTGGGACAGGCACAGGTCACTCTATGTTCCCATCAGGAAGAAGAATTAAGCACAAGCTCAGCCTGCCCCCCAGAACCAGAAGAGGGCCTGAAGCAATCCTGCGCTTTTGCGGCCAGCTCCCAAAAAAGCGAGTTGAAAAATGGAGCTCAGGGGCACTGCAATTCACAAACCTGCAGAGTTTTAAATGATACCTCTCGTCCACAAATATATTAAGGGAAGGCAACGAAGAGGCTTTGAAAGCAAGGCAGAATTGCAGGAAACAGATTTCAGGAGGTAGATTCGAATCGCCTTGAAAGCACATGAAAAGCGGCAAAACGTGGACAATGATGCCCTTGGCCAAAAAGGGCGTATGCGTTTTTTCCTGAATATATTCAGGAAAAAACGCATACGCCCTTTTTGGCCAACCAAGCAACCTGGAAAGGCCAATCAGCGCTCCAAAGAAGTCTCGCTTCCCAGCGGGCAAAAGGGCCATGCGGAAAAAAGTGTCCAAACCAGAAATGCAGGACCGGCCATGGAGAAATGGGAGCCTTGCTACGCTGATGGGTGGGATGTAAATTGCCAACAGCCACTCTGGAGAAGTGTACGGTGTGTTCTGAAACATCTAAAAAACACAGCTTGGAGAGCATAGGGCACTTCCACTCATGGGCGTATAAATTGGGAAAACTAAAAATCAGCAAGACACAGGCACCCCAAAGTTTAGGTCTGCTCTGTTGACAAGAACCCCCACTTCATTACACCTTAAATATCCTAGGAAAGCGAAAAATGGATAAAGAAGTGGTGGTCCTCATGTACAATGGAATATCACTCAGCCATGAAATCCACGTCATAAGGCTAGTAGCAGCACGATGAGTGGATTTAGGTACGACGATTCTAAGTGAAATAAGTCACACAGAAAAAGACACTTATCATAAGATATCACTTAGAGAGGGAATGTAAAAACCGCTACACTTGAACTGAATTACAAAACAGAACAGAGTCACACGTTTAGAAAACACACTATGGCTGCTGAACGGGAAAGGTGAGGTGGGGTGATGCATAAAACAAGGGTTTCAAATTAGCTCCGATACCGTTCCATAAACCCAA
Organism: Balaenoptera acutorostrata; assembly: GCF_949987535.1. NCBI lineage: Eukaryota > Metazoa > Chordata > Mammalia > Artiodactyla > Balaenopteridae > Balaenoptera > Balaenoptera acutorostrata. The sequence goes on along the minus strand of NW_026646817.1, from coordinate 7,410 downwards.
TATGTAAGAGACAAGACCTATTCCTTTTTCAGTGAACTGGACTCAACACCCCCTATTCACCGCACAAGAATATATCTGACTAGTAAGAATCTTCAAACCTATGTATTGATATCTCTCTGTAAGTGAGTCAAGGGGGTGTAAAGCGGCATAAACACAGCCGTGAAAAGCAGCTAAACCCCATTATAAAAATAAATTACTTTTCAAAACCCGTGAAACAAAGGCAGTGAAAGAGAGAGAAATTCTTACAAAATTCGTTCAGGGGCTGTGATGCAAACTGGATTGACCATATCTAGACCCACAGCTGATTGAGACATAAGGGTGGACACTCTTGGGGCTGAGAGGTTCGGTGAGGTTGGGTGAGCCAACGCAGACCCTTTCAAGTAATACTGCATGGTACCCATCCCATGGGTCCCAAATCTCCAGGTTCAAGGGCATCTTCCTACGTCGAAAACAGGCATGAGAAACCCAGAAGATGGTACACCGTGTGATCGGGAAAGGTTTCTAAAACGCACCTCATTTCTCATCTCCTTTGCTCGGGTTCGCCATTCCAGCCGATTTACTAGCCATCTCCCTCCTTGGAGAATCAGCACCTTTAACCTCCTGTTCCGTACAGGTTGCAATTTGTCCTGAGGATGAACGGGAAGAGGGGGAACCAATGAGAGACTAGCTCTAGGTGTTGGGACAGGCACAGGTCACTTTATTTTCCCATCAGGAAGAAGAATTAAGCACAAGCTCAGCCTGCCCCCCAGAACCAGAAGAGGGCCTGAAGCAATCCTGCGCTTTTGCGGCCAGCTCCCAAAAAAGCGAGTTGAAAAATGGAGCTCAGGGGCACTGCAATTCACAAACCTGCAGAGTTTTAAATGATACCTCTCGTCCACAAATATATTAAGGGAAGGCAACGAAGAGGCTTTGAAAGCAAGGCAGAATTGCAGGAAACAGATTTCAGGAGGTAGATTCGAATCGCCTTGAAAGCACATGAAAAGCGGCAAAACGTGGACAATGATGCCCTTGGCCAAAAAGGGCGTATGCGTTTTTTCCTGAATATATTCAGGAAAAAACGCATACGCCCTTTTTGGCCAACCAAGCAACCTGGAAAGGCCAATCAGCGCTCCAAAGAAGTCTCGCTTCCCAGCGGGCAAAAGGGACATGCGGAAAAAGTGTCCAAACCAGAAATGCAGGACCGGCCATGGAGAAATGGGAGCCTTGCTACGCTGATGGGTGGGATGTAAATTGCCAACAGCCACTCTGGAGAAGTGTACGGTGTGTTCTGAAACATCTAAAAAACACAGCTTGGAGAGCATAGGGCACTTCCACTCATGGGCGTATAAATTGGGAAAACTAAAAATCAGCAAGACACAGAAACCCCAAAGTTTAGGGCTGCTCTGTTGACAATAACCCCCACTTCATTACACATTAAATATCCTAGGAAAGAGAAAAATGGATAAAGAAGTGGTGGTCCTCATGTACAATGGAATATCACTCAGCCATGAAATCCACGTCATAAGGCTAGTAGCAGCACGATGAGTGGATTTAGGTACGACGATTCTAAGTGAAATAAGTCACACAGAAAAAGACACTTATCATAAGATATCACTTAGAGAGGGAATGTAAAAACCGCTACACTTGAACTGAATTACAAAACAGAACAGAGTCACACGTTTAGAAAACACACTATGGCTGCTGAACGGGAAAGGTGAGGTGGGGTGATGCATAAAACAAGGGTTTCAAATTAGCTCCGATACCGTTCCATAAACCCAATATGTAAGAGACAAGACCTATTCCTTTTTCAGTGAACTGGACTCAACACCCCCTATTCACCGCACAAGAATATATCTGACTAGTAAGAATCTTCAAACCTATGTATTGATATCTCTCTGTAAGTGAGTCAAGGGGGTGTAAAGCGGCATAAACACAGCCGTGAAAAGCAGCTAAACCCCATTATAAAAATAAATTACTTTTCAAAACCCGTGAAACAAAGGCAGTGAAAGAGAGAGAAATTCTTACAAAATTCGTTCAGGGGCTGTGATGCAACCTGGATTGACCATATCTAGACCCACAGCTGATTGAGACATAAGGGTGGACACTCTTGGGGCTGAGAGGTTCGGTGAGGTTGGGTGAGCCAACGCAGACCCTTTCAAGTAATACTGCATGGTACCCATGCCATGGGTCCCAAATCTCCAGGTTCAAGGGCATCTTCCTACGTCGAAAACAGGCATGAGAAACCCAGAAGATGGTACACCGTGTGATCGGGAAAGGTTTCTAAAACGCACCTCATTTCTCATCTCCTTTGCTCGGGTTCGCCATTCCAGCCGATTTACTAGCCATCTCCCTCCTTGGAGAATCAGCACCTTTAACCTCCTGTTCCGTACAGGTTGCAATTTGTCCTGAGGATGAACGGGAAGAGGGGGAACCAATGAGAGACTAGCTCTAGGTGTTGGGACAGGCACAGGTCACTCTATTTTCCCATCAGGAAGAAGAATTAAGCACAAGCTCAGCCTGCCCCCCAGAACCAGAAGAGGGCCTGAAGCAATCCTGCGCTTTTGCGGCCAGCTCCCCAAAAAGCGAGTTGAAAAATGGAGCTCAGGGGCACTGCAATTCACAAACCTGCAGAGTTTTAAATGATACCTCTCGTCCACAAATATATTAAGGGAAGGCAACGAAGAGGCTTTGAAAGCAAGGCAGAATTGCAGGAAACAGATTTCAGGAGGTAGATTCGAATCACCTTGAAAGCACATGAAAAGCGGCAAAACGTGGACAATGATGCCCTTGGCCAAAAAGGGCGTATGCGTTTTTTCCTGAATATATTCAGGAAAAAACGCATACGCCCTTTTTGGCCAACCAAGCAACCTGGAAAGGCCAATCAGCGCTCCAAAGAAGTCTCGCTTCCCAGCGGGCAAAAGGGCCATGCGGAAAAAAGTGTCCAAACCAGAAATGCAGGACCGGCCATGGAGAAATGGGAGCCTTGCTACGCTGATGGGTGGGATGTAAATTGCCAACAGCCACTCTGGAGAAGTGTACGGTGTGTTCTGAAACATCTAAAAAACACAGCTTGGAGAGCATAGGGCACTTCCACTCATGGGCGTATAAATTGGGAAAACTAAAAATCAGCAAGACACAGGCACCCCAAAGTTTAGGTCTGCTCTGTTGACAAGAACCCCCACTTCATTACACGTTAAATATCCTAGGAAAGCGAAAAATGGATAAAGAAGTGGTGGTCCTCATGTACAATGGAATATCACTCAGCCATGAAATCCACGTCATAAGGCTAGTAGCAGCACGATGAGTGGATTTAGGTACGACGATTCTAAGTGAAATAAGTCACACAGAAAAAGACACTTATCATAAGATATCACTTAGAGAGGGAATGTAAAAACCGCTACACTTGAACTGAATTACAAAACAGAACAGAGTCACACGTTTAGAAAACACACTATGGCTGCTGAACGGAAAAGGTGAGGTGGGTGATGCATAAAACAAGGGTTTCAAATTAGCTCCGATACCGTTCCATAAACCCGATATGTAAGAGACAAGACCTATTCCTTTTTCAGTGAACTGGACTCAACACCCCCTATTCACCGCACAAGAATATATCTGACTAGTAAGAATCTTCAAACCTATGTATTGATATCTCTCTGTAGTGAGTCAAGGGGGTGTAAAGCGGCATAAAACACAGCCGTGAAAAGCAGCTAAACCCCATTATAAAAATAAATTACTTTTCAAAACCCGTGAAACAAAGGCAGTGAAAGAGAGAGAAATTCTTACAAAATTCGTTCAGGGGCTGTGATGCAACCTGGATTGACCATATCTAGACCCACAGCTGATTGAGACATAAGGGTGGACACTCTTGGGGCTGAGAGGTTCGGTGAGGTTGGGTGAGCCAACGCAGACCCTTTCAAGTAATACTGCATGGTACCCATGCCATGGGTCCCAAATCTCCAGGTTCAAGGGCATCTTCCTACGTCGAAAACAGGCATGAGAAACCCAGAAGATGGTACACCGTGTGATCGGGAAAGGTTTCTAAAACGCACCTCATTTCTCATCTCCTTTGCTCGGGTTCGCCATTCCAGCCGATTTACTAGCCATCTCCCTCCTTGGAGAATCAGCACCTTTAACCTCCTGTTCCGTACAGGTTGCAATTTGTCCTGAGGATGAACGGGAAGAGGGGGAACCAATGAGAGACTAGCTCTAGGTGTTGGGACAGGCACAGGTCACTCTATTTTCCCATCAGGAAGAAGAATTAAGCACAAGCTCAGCCTGCCCCCCAGAACCAGAAGAGGGCCTGAAGCAATCCTGCGCTTTTGCGGCCAGCTCCCAAAAAAGCGAGTTGAAAAATGGAGCTCAGGGGCACTGCAATTCACAAAACCTGCAGAGTTTTAAATGATACCTCTCGTCCACAAATATATTAAGGGAAGGCAACGAAGAGGCTTTGAAGCAAGGCAGAATTGCAGGAAACAGATTTCAGGAGGTAGATTCGAATCGCCTTGAAAGCACATGAATAGCGGCAAAACGTGGACAATGATGCCCTTGGCCAAAAAGGGCGTATGCGTTTTTTCCTGAATATATTCAGGAAAAAACGCATACGCCCTTTTTGGCCAACCAAGCAACCTGGAAAGGCCAATCAGCGCTCAAAGAAGTCTCGCTTCCCAGCGGGCAAAAGGGCCATGCGGAAAAAAGTGTCCAAACCAGAAATGCAGGACCGGCCATGGAGAAATGGGAGCCTTGCTACGCTGATGGGTGGGATGTAAATTGCCAACAGCCACTCTGAGAAGTGTACGGTGTGTTCTGAAACATCTAAAAAACACAGCTTGGAGAGCATAGGGCACTTCCACTCATGGGCGTATAAATTGGGAAAACTAAAAATCAGCAAGACACAGGCACCCCCAAAGTTTAGGTCTGCTCTGTTGACAAGAACCCCCACTTCATTACACGTTAAATATCCTAGGAAAGCGAAAAATGGATAAAGAAGTGGTGGTCCTCATGTACAATGGAATATCACTCAGCCATGAAATCCACGTCATAAGGCTAGTAGCAGCACGATGAGTGGATTTAGGTACGACGATTCTAAGTGAAATAAGTCACACAGAAAAAGACACTTATCATAAGATATCACTTAGAGAGGGAATGTAAAAACCGCTACACTTGAACTGAATTACAAAACAGAACAGAGTCACACGTTTAGAAACACACTATGGCTGCTGAACGAAAAGGTGAGGTGGGGTGATGCATAAAACAAGGGTTTCAAATTAGCTCCGATACCGTTCCATAAACCCGATATGTAAGAGACAAGACCTATTCCTTTTTCAGTGAACTGGACTCAACACCCCCCTATTCACCGCACAAGAATATATCTGACTAGTAAGAATCTTCAAACCTATGTATTGATATCTCTCTGTAAGTGAGTCAAGGGGGTGTAAAGCGGCATAAACACAGCCGTGAAAAGCAGCTAAACCCCATTATAAAAATAAATTACTTTTCAAAACCCGTGAAACAAAGGCAGTGAAAGAGAGAGAAATTCTTACAAAATTCGTTCAGGGGCTGTGATGCAACCTGGATTGACCATATCTAGACCCACAGCTGATTGAGACATAAGGGTGGACACTCTTGGGGCTGAGAGGTTCGGTGAGGTTGGGTGAGCCAACGCAGACCCTTTCAAGTAATACTGCATGGTACCCATCCCATGGGTCCCAAATCTCCAGGTTCAAGGGCATCTTCCTACGTCGAAAACAGGCATGAGAAACCCAGAAGATGGTACACCGTGTGATCGGAAAGGTTTCTAAAACGCACCTCATTTCTCATCTCCTTTGCTCGGGTTCGCCATTCCAGCCGATTTACTAGCCATCTCCCTCCTTGGAGAATCAGCACCTTTAACCTCCTGTTCCGTACAGGTTGCAATTTGTCCTGAGGATGAACGGGAAGAGGGGAACCAATGAGAGACTAGCTCTAGGTGTTGGGACAGGCACAGGTCACTCTATTTTCCCATCAGGAAGAAGAATTAAGCACAAGCTCAGCCTGCCCCCCAGAACCAGAAGAGGGCCTGAAGCAATCCTGCGCTTTGCGGCCAGCTCCCAAAAAAGCGAGTTGAAAAATGGAGCTCAGGGGCACTGCAATTCACAAACCTGCAGAGTTTTAAATGATACCTCTCGTCCACAAATATATTAAGGGAAGGCAACGAAGAGGCTTTGAAAGCAAGGCAGAATTGCAGGAAACAGATTTCAGGAGGTAGATTCGAATCGCCTTGAAAGCACATGAATAGCGGCAAAACGTGGACAATGATGCCCTTGGCCAAAAAGGGCGTATGCGTTTTTTCCTGAATATATTCAGGAAAAAACGCATACGCCCTTTTTGCCAACCAAGCAACCTGGAAAGGCCAATCAGCGCTCCAAAGAAGTCTCGCTTCCCAGCGGGCAAAAGGGCCATGCGGAAAAAAGTGTCCAAACCAGAAATGCAGGACCGGCCATGGAGAAATGGGAGCCTTGCTACGCTGATGGGTGGGATGTAAATTGCCAACAGCCACTCTGGAGAAGTGTACGGTGTGTTCTGAAACATCTAAAAAACACAGCTTGGAGAGCATAGGGCACTTCCACTCATGGGCGTATAAATTGGGAAAACTAAAAATCAGCAAGACACAGGCACCCCAAAGTTTAGGGCTGCTCTGTTGACAAGAACCCCCACTTCATTACACCTTAAATATCCTAGGAAAGCGAAAAATGGATAAAGAAGTGGTGGTCCTCATGTACAATGGAATATCACTCAGCCATGAAATCCACGTCATAAGGCTAGTAGCAGCACGATGAGTGGATTTAGGTACGACGATTCTAAGTGAAATAAGTCACACAGAAAAAGACACTTATCATAAGATATCACTTAGAGAGGGAATGTAAAAACCGCTACACTTGAACTGAATTACAAAACAGAACAGAGTCACACGTTTAGAAAACACACTATGGCTGCTGAACGGGAAAGGTGAGGTGGGGTGATGCATAAAACAAGTGTTTCAAATTAGCTCCGATACCGTTCCATAAACCCAATATGTAAGAGACAAGACCTATTCCTTTTTCAGTGAACTGGACTCAACACCCCCTATTCACCGCACAAGAATATATCTGACTAGTAAGAATCTTCAAACCTATGTATTGATATCTCTCTGTAAGTGAGTCAAGGGGGTGTAAAGCGGCATAAACACAGCCGTGAAAAGCAGCTAAACCCCATTATAAAAATAAATTACTTTTCAAAACCCGTGAAACAAAGGCAGTGAAAGAGAGAGAAATTCTTACAAAATTCGTTCAGGGGCTGTGATGCAACCTGGATTGACCATATCTAGACCCACAGCTGATTGAGACATAAGGGTGGACACTCTTGGGGCTGAGAGGTTCGGTGAGGTTGGGTGAGCCAACGCAGACCCTTTCAAGT
>NW_026646816.1:0-99478 GCF_949987535.1 Balaenoptera acutorostrata | reverse complement strand
GTTCAGCAGCCATAGTGTGTTTTCTGAACGTGTGACTCTGTTCTGTTTTGTAATTCAGTTCAAGTGTAGCGGTTTTTACATTCCCTCTCTAAGTGATATCTTACGATAAGTGTCTTTTTCTGTGTGACTTATTTCACTTAGAATCGTCGTACCTAAATCCACTCATCGTGCTGCTACTAGCCTTATGACGTGGATTTCCTGGCTGAGTGATATTCCATTGTACATGAGGACCACAACTTCTTTATCCATTTTTCTCTTTCCTAGGATATTTAAGGTGTAATGAAGTGGGGGTTCTTGTCAACAGAGCAGCCCTAAACTTTGGGGTGCCTGTGTCTTGCTGATTTTTAGTTTTCCCAATTTATACGCCCATGAGTGGAAGTGCCCTATGCTCTCCAAGCTGTGTTTTTTAGATGTTTCAGAACACACCGTACACTTCTCCAGAGTGGCTGTTGGCAATTTACATCCCACCCATCAGCGTAGCAAGGCTCCCATTTCTCCATGGCCGGTCCTGCATTTCTGGTTTGGACACTTTTTTCCGCATGGCCCTTTTGCCCGCTGGGAAGCGAGACTTCTTTGGAGCGCTGATTGGCCTTTCCAGGTTGCTTGGTTGGCCAAAAAGGGCGTATGCGTTTTTTCCTGAATATATTCAGGAAAAAACGCATACGCCCTTTTTGGCCAAGGGCATCATTGTCCACGTTTTGCCGCTTTTCATGTGCTTTCAAGGCGATTCGAATCTACCTCCTGAAATCTGTTTCCTGCAATTCTGCCTTGCTTTCAAAGCCTCTTCGTTGCCTTCCCTTAATATATTTGTGGACGAGAGGTATCATTTAAAACTCTGCAGGTTTGTGAATTGCAGTGCCCCTGAGCTCCATTTTTCAACTCGCTTTTTTGGGAGCTGGCCGCAAAAGCGCAGGATTGCTTCAGGCCCTCTTCTGGTTCTGGGGGGCAGGCTGAGCTTGTGCTTAATTCTTCTTCCTGATGGGAAAATAGAGTGACCTGTGCCTGTCCCAACACCTAGAGCTAGTCTCTCATTGGTTCCAACTCTTCCCGTTCATCCTCAGGACAAATTGCAACCTGTACGGAACAGGAGGTTAAAGGTGCTGATTCTCCAAGGAGGGAGATGGCTAGTAAATCGGCTGGAATGGCGAACCCGAGCAAAGGAGATGAGAAATGAGGTGCGTTTTAGAAACCTTTCCCGATCACACGGTGTACCATCTTCTGGGTTTCTCATGCCTGTTTTCGACGTAGGAAGATGCCCTTGAACCTGGAGATTTGGGACCCATGGGATGGGTACCATGCAGTGTTACTTGAAAGGGTCTGCGTTGGCTCACCCAACCTCACCGAACCTCTCAGCCCCAAGAGTGTCCACCCTTATGTCTCAATCAGCTGTGGGTCTAGATATGGTCAATCCAGGTTGCATCACAGCCCCTGAACGAATTTTGTAAGAATTTCTCTCTCTTTCACTGCCTTTGTTTCACGGGTTTTGAAAAGTAATTTATTTTTATAATGGGGTTTAGCTGCTTTTCACGGCTGTGTTTATGCCGCTTTACACCCCCTTGACTCACTTACAGAGAGATATCAATACATAGGTTTGAAGATTCTTACTAGTCAGATATATTCTTGTGCGGTGAATAGGGGGTGTTGAGTCCAGTTCACTGAAAAAGGAATAGGTCTTGTCTCTTACATATTGGGTTTATGGAACGGTATCTGAGCTAATTTGAAACCCTTGTTTTATGCATCACCCCACCTCACCTTTCCCGTTCAGCAGCCATAGTGTGTTTTCTAAACGTGTGACTCTGTTCTGTTTTGTAATTCAGTTCAAGTGTAGCGGTTTTTACATTCCCTCTCTAAGTGATATCTTATGATAAGTGTCTTTTTCTGTGTGACTTATTTCACTTAGAATCGTCGTACCTAAATCCACTCATCGTGCTGCTACTAGCCTTATGACGTGGATTTCATGGCTGAGTGATATTCCATTGTACATGAGGACCACCACTTCTTTATCCATTTTTCGCTTTCCTAGGATATTTAAGGTGTAATGAAGTGGGGGTTCTTGTCAACAGAGCAGCCCTAAACTTTGGGGTGCCTGTGTCTTGCTGATTTTTAGTTTTCCCAATTTATACGCCCATGAGTGGAAGTGCCCTATGCTCTCCAAGCTGTGTTTTTTAGATGTTTCAGAACACACCGTACACTTCTCCAGAGTGGCTGTTGGCAATTTACATCCCACCCATCAGCGTAGCAAGGCTCCCATTTCTCCATGGCCGGTCCTGCATTTCTGGTTTGGACACTTTTTTCCGCATGGCCCTTTTGCCCGCTGGGAAGCGAGACTTCTTTGGAGCGCTGATTGGCCTTTCCAGGTTGCTTGGTTGGCCAAAAAGGGCGTATGCGTTTTTTCCTGAATATATTCAGGAAAAAACGCATACGCCCTTTTTGGCCAAGGGCATCATTGTCCACGTTTTGCCGCTTTTCATGTGCTTTCAAGGCGATTCGAATCTACCTCCTGAAATCTGTTTCCTGCAATTCTGCCTTGCTTTCAAAGCCTCTTCGTTGCCTTCCCTTAATATATTTGTGGACGAGAGGTATCATTTAAAACTCTGCAGGTTTGTGAATTGCAGTGCCCCTGAGCTCCATTTTTCAACTCGCTTTTTTGGGAGCTGGCCGCAAAAGCGCAGGATTGCTTCAGGCCCTCTTCTGGTTCTGGGGGGCAGGCTGAGCTTGTGCTTAATTCTTCTTCCTGATGGGAAAATAGAGTGACCTGTGCCTGTCCCAACACCTAGAGCTAGTCTCTCATTGGTTCCCCCTCTTCCCGTTCATCCTCAGGACAAATTGCAACCTGTACGGAACAGGAGGTTAAAGGTGCTGATTCTCCAAGGAGGGAGATGGCTAGTAAATCGGCTGGAATGGCGAACCCGAGCAAAGGAGATGAGAAATGAGGTGCGTTTTAGAAACCTTTCCCGATCACACGGTGTACCATCTTCTGGGTTTCTCATGCCTGTTTTCGACGTAGGAAGATGCCCTTGAACCTGGAGATTTGGGACCCATGGGATGGGTACCATGCAGTGTTACTTGAAAGGGTCTGCGTTGGCTCACCCAACCTCACCGAACCTCTCAGCCCCAAGAGTGTCCACCCTTATGTCTCAATCAGCTGTGGGTCTAGATATGGTTAATCCAGGTTGCATCACAGCCCCTGAACGAATTTTGTAAGAATTTCTCTCTCTTTCACTGCCTTTGTTTCACGGGTTTTGAAAAGTAATTTATTTTTATAATGGGGTTTAGCTGCTTTTCACGGCTGTGTTTATGCCGCTTTACACCCCCTTGACTCACTTACAGAGAGATATCAATACATAGGTTTGAAGATTCTTACTAGTCAGATATATTCTTGTGCGGTGAATAGGGGGTGTTGAGTCCAGTTCACTGAAAAAGGAATAGGTCTTGTCTCTTACATATTGGGTTTATGGAACGGTATCGGAGCGAATTTGAAACCCTTGTTTTATGCATCACCCCACCTCACCTTTCCCGTTCAGCAGCCATAGTGTGTTTTCTAAACGTGTGACTCTGTTCTGTTTTGTAATTCAGTTCAAGTGTAGCGGTTTTTACATTCCCTCTCTAAGTGATATCTTATGATAAGTGTCTTTTTCTGTGTGACTTATTTCACTTAGAATCCTCGTACCTAAATCCACTCATCGTGCTGCTACTAGCCTTATGACGTGGATTTCATGGCTGAGTGATATTCCATTGTACATGAGGACCACCACTTCTTTATCCATTTTTCTCTTTCCTAGGATATTTAAGGTGTAATGAAGTGGGGGTTCTTGTCAACAGAGCAGCCCTAAACTTTGGGGTGCCTGTGTCTTGCTGATTTTTAGTTTTCCCAATTTATACGCCCATGAGTGGAAGTGCCCTATGCTCTCCAAGCTGTGTTTTTTAGATGTTTCAGAACACACCGTACACTTCTCCAGAGTGGCTGTTGGCAATTTACATCCCACCCATCAGCGTAGCAAGGCTCCCATTTCTCCATGGCCGGTCCTGCATTTCTGGTTTGGACACTTTTTCCGCATGGCCATTTTGCCCGCTGGGAAGCGAGACTTCTTTGGAGCGCTGATTGGCCTTTCCAGGTTGCTTGGTTGGCCAAAAAGGGCGTATGCGTTTTTTCCTGAATATATTCAGGAAAAAACGCATACGCCCTTTTTGGCCAAGGGCATCATTGTCCACGTTTTGCCGCTTTTCATGTGCTTTCAAGGCGATTCGAATCTACCTCCTGAAATCTGTTTCCTGCAATTCTGCCTTGCTTTCAAAGCCTCTTCGTTGCCTTCCCTTAATATATTTGTGGACGAGAGGTATCATTTAAAACTCTGCAGGTTTGTGAATTGCAGTGTCCCTGAGCTCCATTTTTCAACTCGCTTTTTTGGGAGCTGGCCGCAAAAGCGCAGGATTGCTTCAGGCCCTCTTCTGGTTCTGGGGGGCAGGCTGAGCTTGTGCTTAATTCTTCTTCCTGATGGGAAAATAGAGTGACCTGTGCCTGTCCCAACACCTAGAGCTAGTCTCTCATTGGTTCCCCCTCTTCCCGTTCATCCTCAGGACAAATTGCAACCTGTACGGAACAGGAGGTTAAAGGTGCTGATTCTCCAAGGAGGGAGATGGCTAGTAAATCGGCTGGAATGGCGAACCCGAGCAAAGGAGATGAGAAATGAGGTGCGTTTTAGAAACCTTTGCCGATCACACGGTGTACCATCTTCTGGGTTTCTCATGCCTGTTTTCGACGTAGGAAGATGACCTTGAACCTGGAGATTTGGGACCCATGGGATGGGTACCATGCAGTATTACTTGAAAGGGTCTGCGTTGGCTCACCCAACCTCACCGAACCTCTCAGCCCCAAGAGTGTCCACCCTTATGTCTCAATCAGCTGTGGGTCTAGATTTGGTCAATCCAGGTTGCATCACAGCCCCTGAACGAATTTTGTAAGAATTTCTCTCTCTTTCACTGCCTTTGTTTCACGGGTTTTGAAAAGTAATTTATTTTTATAATGGGGTTTAGCTGCTTTTCACGGCTGTGTTTATGCCGCTTTACACCCCCTTGACTCACTTACAGAGAGATATCAATACATAGGTTTGAAGATTCTTACTAGTCAGATATATTCTTGTGCGGTGAATAGGGGGTGTTGAGTCCAGTTCACTGAAAAAGGAATAGGTCTTGTCTCTTACATATTGGGTTTATGGAACGGTATCGGAGCTAATTTGAAACCCTTGTTTTATGCATCACCCCACCTCACCTTTCCCGTTCAGCAGCCATAGTGTGTTTTCTAAACGTGTGACTCTGTTCTGTTTTGTAATTCAGTTCAAGTGTAGCGGTTTTTACATTCCCTCTCTAAGTGATATCTTATGATAAGTGTCTTTTTCTGTGTGACTTATTTCACTTAGAATCGTCGTACCTAAATCCACTCATCGTGCTGCTACTAGCCTTATGACGTGGATTTCATGGCTGAGTGATATTCCATTGTACATGAGGACCACCACTTCTTTATCCATTTTTCTCTTTCCTAGGATATTTAAGGTGTAATGAAGTGGGGGTTCTTGTCAACAGAGCAGCCCTAAACTTTGGGGTGCCTGTGTCTTGCTGATTTTTAGTTTTCCCAATTTATACGCCCATGAGTGGAAGTGCCCTATGCTCTCCAACCTGTGTTTTTTAGATGTTTCAGAACACACCGTACACTTCTCCAGAGTGGCTGTTGGCAATTTACATCCCGCCCATCAGCGTAGCAAGGCTCCCATTTCTCCATGGCCGGTCCTGCATTTCTGGTTTGGACACTTTTTCCGCATGGCCATTTTGCCCGCTGGGAAGCGAGACTTCTTTGGAGCGCTGATTGGCCTTTCCAGGTTGCTTGGTTGGCCAAAAAGGGCGTATGCGTTTTTTCCTGAATATATTCAGGAAAAAACGCATACGCCCTTTTTGGCCAAGGGCATCATTGTCCACGTTTTGCCGCTTTTCATGTGCTTTCAAGGCGAGTCGAATCTACCTCCTGAAATCTGTTTCCTGCAATTCTGCCTTGCTTTCAAAGCCTCTTCGTTGCCTTCCCTTAATATATTTGTGGACGAGAGGTATCATTTAAAACTCTGCAGGTTTGTGAATTGCAGTGCCCCTGAGCTCCATTTTTCAACTCGCTTTTTTGGGAGCTGGCCGCAAAAGCGCAGGATTGCTTCAGGCCCTCTTCTGGTTCTGGGGGGCAGGCTGAGCTTGTGCTTAATTCTTCTTCCTGATGGGAAAATAGAGTGACCTGTGCCTGTCCCAACACCTAGAGCTAGTCTCTCATTGGTTCCCCCTCTTCCCGTTCATCCTCAGGACAAATTGCAACCTGTACGGAACAGGAGGTTAAAGGTGCTGATTCTCCAAGGAGGGAGATGGCTAGTAAATCGGCTGGAATGGCGAACCCGAGCAAAGGAGATGAGAAATGAGGTGCGTTTTAGAAACCTTTCCCGATCACACGGTGTACCATCTTCTGGGTTTCTCATGCCTGTTTTCGACGTAGGAAGATGCCCTTGAACCTGGAGATTTGGGACCCATGGGATGGGTACCATGCAGTATTACTTGAAAGGGTCTGCGTTGGCTCACCCAACCTCACCGAACCTCTCAGCCCCAAGAGTGTCCACCCTTATGTCTCAATCAGCTGTGGGTCTAGATTTGGTCAATCCAGGTTGCATCACAGTCCCTGAACGAATTTTGTAAGAATTTCTCTCTCTTTCACTGCCTTTGTTTCACGGGTTTTGAAAAGTAATTTATTTTTATAATGGGGTTTAGCTGCTTTTCACGGCTGTGTTTATGCCGCTTTACACCCCCTTGACTCACTTACAGAGAGATATCAATACATAGGTTTGAAGATTCTTACTAGTCAGATATATTCTTGTGCGGTGAATAGGGGGTGTTGAGTCCAGTTCACTGAAAAAGGAATAGGTCTTGTCTCTTACATATTGGGTTTATGGAACGGTATCGGAGCTAATTTGAAACCCTTGTTTTATGCATCACCCCACCTCACCTTTCCCGTTCAGCAGCCATAGTGTGTTTTCTAAACGTGTGACTCTGTTCTGTTTTGTAATTCAGTTCAAGTGTAGCGGTTTTTACATTCCCTCTCTAAGTGATATCTTATGATAAGTGTCTTTTTCTGTGTGACTTATTTCACTTAGAATCGTCGTACCTAAATCCACTCATCGTGCTGCTACTAGCCTTATGACGTGGATTTCATGGCTGAGTGATATTCCATTGTACATGAGGACCACCACTTCTTTATCCATTTTTCGCTTTCCTAGGATATTTAAGGTGTAATGAAGTGGGGGTTCTTGTCAACAGAGCAGCCCTAAACTTTGGGGTGCCTGTGTCTTGCTGATTTTTAGTTTTCCCAATTTATACGGCCATGAGTGGAAGTGCCCTATGCTCTCCAAGCTGTGTTTTTTAGATGTTTCAGAACACACCGTACACTTCTCCAGAGTGGCTGTTGGCAATTTACATCCCACCCATCAGCGTAGCAAGGCTCCCATTTCTCCATGGCCGGTCCTGCATTTCTGGTTTGGACACTTTTTTCCGCATGGCCCTTTTGCCCGCTGGGAAGCGAGACTTCTTTGGAGCGCTGATTGGCCTTTCCAGGTTGCTTGGTTGGCCAAAAAGGGCGTATGCGTTTTTTCCTGAATATATTCAGGAAAAAACGCATACGCCCTTTTTGGCCAAGGGCATCATTGTCCACGTTTTGCCGCTTTTCATGTGCTTTCAAGGCGATTCGAATCTACCTCCTGAAATCTGTTTCCTGCAATTCTGCCTTGCTTTCAAAGCCTCTTCGTTGCCTTCCCTTAATATATTTGTGGACGAGAGGTATCATTTAAAACTCTGCAGGTTTGTGAATTGCAGTGCCCCTGAGCTCCATTTTTCAACTCGCTTTTTTGGGAGCTGGCCGCAAAAGCGCAGGATTGCTTCAGGCCCTCTTCTGGTTCTGGGGGGCAGGCTGAGCTTGTGCTTAATTCTTCTTCCTGATGGGAAAATAGAGTGACCTGTGCCTGTCCCAACACCTAGAGCTAGTCTCTCATTGGTTCCCCCTCTTCCCGTTCATCCTCAGGACAAATTGCAACCTGTACGGAACAGGAGGTTAAAGGTGCTGATTCTCCAAGGAGGGTGATGGCTAGTAAATCGGCTGGAATGGCGAACCCGAGCAAAGGAGATGAGAAATGAGGTGCGTTTTAGAAACCTTTCCCGATCACACGGTGTACCATCTTCTGGGTTTCTCATGCCTGTTTTCGACGTAGGAAGATGCCCTTGAACCTGGAGATTTGGGACCCATGGGATGGGTACCATGCAGTATTACTTGAAAGGGTGTGCGTTGGCTCACCCAACCTCACCGAACCTCTCAGCCCCAAGAGTGTCCACCCTTATGTCTCAATCAGCTGTGGGTCTAGATATGGTCAATCCAGGTTGCATCACAGCCCCTGAACGAATTTTGTAAGAATTTCTCTCTCTTTCACTGCCTTTGTTTCACGGGTTTTGAAAAGTAATTTATTTTTATAATGGGGTTTAGCTGCTTTTCACGGCTGTGTTTATGCCGCTTTACACCCCCTTGACTCACTTACGGAGAGATATCAATACATAGGTTTGAAGATTCTTACTAGTCAGATATATTCTTGTGCGGTGAATAGGGGGTGTTGAGTCCAGTTCACTGAAAAAGGAATAGGTCTTGTCTCTTACATATTGGGTTTATGGAACGGTATCGGAGCTAATTTGAAACCCTTGTTTTATGCATCACCCCACCTCACCTTTCCCGTTCAGCAGCCATAGTGTGTTTTCTGAACGTGTGACTCTGTTCTGTTTTGTAATTCAGTTCAAGTGTAGCGGTTTTTACATTCCCTCTCTAAGTGATATCTTATGATAAGTGTCTTTTTCTGTGTGACTTATTTCACTTAGAATCGTCGTACCTAAATCCACTCATCGTGCTGCTACTAGCCTTATGACGTTGATTTCATGGCTGAGTGATATTCCATTGTACATGAGGACCACAACTTCTTTATCCATTTTTCTCTTTCCTAGGATATTTAAGGTGTAATGAAGTGGGGGTTCTTGTCAACAGAGCAGCCCTAAACTTTGGGGTGCCTGTGTCTTGCTGATTTTTAGTTTTCCCAATTTATACGCCCATGAGTGGAAGTGCCCTATGCTCTCCAAGCTGTGTTTTTTAGATGTTTCAGAACACACCGTACACTTCTCCAGAGTGGCTGTTGGCAATTTACATCCCACCCATCAGCGTAGCAAGGCTCCCATTTCTCCATGGCCGGTCCTGCATTTCTGGTTTGGACACTTTTTTCCGCATGGCCCTTTTGCCCGCTGGGAAGCGAGACTTCTTTGGAGCGCTGATTGGCCTTTCCAGGTTGCTTGGTTGGCCAAAAAGGGCGTATGCGTTTTTTCCTGAATATATTCAGGAAAAAACGCATACGCCCTTTTTGGCCAAGGGCATCATTGTCCACGTTTTGCCGCTTTTCATGTGCTTTCAAGGCGATTCGAATCTACCTCCTGAAATCTGTTTCCTGCAATTCTGCCTTGCTTTCAAAGCCTCTTCGTTGCCTTCCCTTAATATATTTGTGGACGAGAGGTATCATTTAAAACTCTGCAGGTTTGTGAATTGCAGTGCCCCTGAGCTCCATTTTTCAACTCGCTTTTTTGGGAGCTGGCCGCAAAAGCGCAGGATTGCTTCAGGCCCTCTTCTGGTTCTGGGGGGCAGGCTGAGCTTGTGCTTAATTCTTCTTCCTGATGGGAAAAATAGAGTGACCTGTGCCTGTCCCAACACCTAGAGCTAGTCTCTCATTGGTTCCCCCTCTTCCCGTTCATCCTCAGGACAAATTGCAACCTGTACGGAACAGGAGGTTAAAGGTGCTGATTCTCCAAGGAGGGAGATGGCTAGTAAATCGGCTGGAATGGCGAACCCGAGCAAAGGAGATGAGAAATGAGGTGCGTTTTAGAAACCTTTCCCGATCACACGGTGTACCATCTTCTGGGTTTCTCATGCCTGTTTTCGACGTAGGAAGATGCCCTTGAACCTGGAGATTTGGGACCCATGGGATGGGTACCATGCAGTATTACTTGAAAGGGTCTGCGTTGGCTCACCCAACCTCACCGAACCTCTCAGCCCCAAGAGTGTCCACCCTTATGTCTCAATCAGCTGTGGGTCTAGATTTGGTCAATCCAGGTTGCATCACAGCCCCTGAACGAATTTTGTAAGAATTTCTCTCTCTTTCACTGCCTTTGTTTCACGGGTTTTGAAAAGTAATTTATTTTTATAATGGGGTTTAGCTGCTTTTCACGGCTGTGTTTATGCCGCTTTACACCCCCTTGACTCACTTACGGAGAGATATCAATACATAGGTTTGAAGATTCTTACTAGTCAGATATATTCTTGTGCGGTGAATAGGGGGTGTTGAGTCCAGTTCACTGAAAAAGGAATAGGTCTTGTCTCTTACATATTGGGTTTATGGAACGGTATCGGAGCTAATTTGAAACCCTTGTTTTATGCATCACCCCACCTCACCTTTCCCGTTCAGCAGCCATAGTGTGTTTTCTGAACGTGTGACTCTGTTCTGTTTTGTAATTCAGTTCAAGTGTAGCGGTTTTTACATTCCCTCTCTAAGTGATATCTTATGATAAGTGTCTTTTTCTGTGTGACTTATTTCACTTAGAATCGTCGTACCTAAATCCACTCATCGTGCTGCTACTAGCCTTATGACGTTGATTTCATGGCTGAGTGATATTCCATTGTACATGAGGACCACAACTTCTTTATCCATTTTTCTCTTTCCTAGGATATTTAAGGTGTAATGAAGTGGGGGTTCTTGTCAACAGAGCAGCCCTAAACTTTGGGGTGCCTGTGTCTTGCTGATTTTTAGTTTTCCCAATTTATACGCCCATGAGTGGAAGTGCCCTATGCTCTCCAAGCTGTGTTTTTTAGATGTTTCAGAACACACCGTACACTTCTCCAGAGTGGCTGTTGGCAATTTACATCCCACCCATCAGCGTAGCAAGGCTCCCATTTCTCCATGGCCGGTCCTGCATTTCTGGTTTGGACACTTTTTTCCGCATGGCCCTTTTGCCCGCTGGGAAGCGAGACTTCTTTGGAGCGCTGATTGGCCTTTCCAGGTTGCTTGGTTGGCCAAAAAGGGCGTATGCGTTTTTTCCTGAATATATTCAGGAAAAAACGCATACGCCCTTTTTGGCCAAGGGCATCATTGTCCACGTTTTGCCGCTTTTCATGTGCTTTCAAGGCGATTCGAATCTACCTCCTGAAATCTGTTTCCTGCAATTCTGCCTTGCTTTCAAAGCCTCTTCGTTGCCTTCCCTTAATATATTTGTGGACGA
Source organism: Balaenoptera acutorostrata (assembly GCF_949987535.1). Taxonomy (NCBI): domain Eukaryota; kingdom Metazoa; phylum Chordata; class Mammalia; order Artiodactyla; family Balaenopteridae; genus Balaenoptera; species Balaenoptera acutorostrata. The sequence continues at coordinate 88,108 of NW_026646816.1, read as the reverse complement.
GAGGTATCATTTAAAACTCTGCAGGTTTGTGAATTGCAGTGCCCCTGAGCTCCATTTTTCAACTCGCTTTTTTGGGAGCTGGCCGCAAAAGCGCAGGATTGCTTCAGGCCCTCTTCTGGTTCTGGGGGGCAGGCTGAGCTTGTGCTTAATTCTTCTTCCTGATGGGAAAAATAGAGTGACCTGTGCCTGTCCCAACACCTAGAGCTAGTCTCTCATTGGTTCCCCCTCTTCCCGTTCATCCTCAGGACAAATTGCAACCTGTACGGAACAGGAGGTTAAAGGTGCTGATTCTCCAAGGAGGGAGATGGCTAGTAAATCGGCTGGAATGGCGAACCCGAGCAAAGGAGATGAGAAATGAGGTGCGTTTTAGAAACCTTTCCCGATCACACGGTGTACCATCTTCTGGGTTTCTCATGCCTGTTTTCGACGTAGGAAGATGCCCTTGAACCTGGAGATTTGGGACCCATGGGATGGGTACCATGCAGTATTACTTGAAAGGGTCTGCGTTGGCTCACCCAACCTCACCGAACCTCTCAGCCCCAAGAGTGTCCACCCTTATGTCTCAATCAGCTGTGGGTCTAGATTTGGTCAATCCAGGTTGCATCACAGTCCCTGAACGAATTTTGTAAGAATTTCTCTCTCTTTCACTGCCTTTGTTTCACGGGTTTTGAAAAGTAATTTATTTTTATAATGGGGTTTAGCTGCTTTTCACGGCTGTGTTTATGCCGCTTTACACCCCCTTGACTCACTTACAGAGAGATATCAATACATAGGTTTGAAGATTCTTACTAGTCAGATATATTCTTGTGCGGTGAATAGGGGGTGTTGAGTCCAGTTCACTGAAAAAGGAATAGGTCTTGTCTCTTACATATTGGGTTTATGGAACGGTATCGGAGCTAATTTGAAACCCTTGTTTTATGCATCACCCCACCTCACCTTTCCCGTTCAGCAGCCATAGTGTGTTTTCTAAACGTGTGACTCTGTTCTGTTTTGTAATTCAGTTCAAGTGTAGCGGTTTTTACATTCCCTCTCTAAGTGATATCTTATGATAAGTGTCTTTTTCTGTGTGACTTATTTCACTTAGAATCGTCGTACCTAAATCCACTCATCGTGCTGCTACTAGCCTTATGACGTGGATTTCATGGCTGAGTGATATTCCATTGTACATGAGGACCACCACTTCTTTATCCATTTTTCGCTTTCCTAGGATATTTAAGGTGTAATGAAGTGGGGGTTCTTGTCAACAGAGCAGCCCTAAACTTTGGGGTGCCTGTGTCTTGCTGATTTTTAGTTTTCCCAATTTATACGGCCATGAGTGGAAGTGCCCTATGCTCTCCAAGCTGTGTTTTTTAGATGTTTCAGAACACACCGTACACTTCTCCAGAGTGGCTGTTGGCAATTTACATCCCACCCATCAGCGTAGCAAGGCTCCCATTTCTCCATGGCCGGTCCTGCATTTCTGGTTTGGACACTTTTTTCCGCATGGCCCTTTTGCCCGCTGGGAAGCGAGACTTCTTTGGAGCGCTGATTGGCCTTTCCAGGTTGCTTGGTTGGCCAAAAAGGGCGTATGCGTTTTTTCCTGAATATATTCAGGAAAAAACGCATACGCCCTTTTTGGCCAAGGGCATCATTGTCCACGTTTTGCCGCTTTTCATGTGCTTTCAAGGCGATTCGAATCTACCTCCTGAAATCTGTTTCCTGCAATTCTGCCTTGCTTTCAAAGCCTCTTCGTTGCCTTCCCTTAATATATTTGTGGACGAGAGGTATCATTTAAAACTCTGCAGGTTTGTGAATTGCAGTGCCCCTGAGCTCCATTTTTCAACTCGCTTTTTTGGGAGCTGGCCGCAAAAGCGCAGGATTGCTTCAGGCCCTCTTCTGGTTCTGGGGGGCAGGCTGAGCTTGTGCTTAATTCTTCTTCCTGATGGGAAAATAGAGTGACCTGTGCCTGTCCCAACACCTAGAGCTAGTCTCTCATTGGTTCACCCTCTTCCCGTTCATCCTCAGGACAAATTGCAACCTGTACGGAACAGGAGGTTAAAGGTGCTGATTCTCCAAGGAGGGTGATGGCTAGTAAATCGGCTGGAATGGCGAACCCGAGCAAAGGAGATGAGAAATGAGGTGCGTTTTAGAAACCTTTCCCGATCACACGGTGTACCATCTTCTGGGTTTCTCATGCCTGTTTTCGACGTAGGAAGATGCCCTTGAACCTGGAGATTTGGGACCCATGGGATGGGTACCATGCAGTATTACTTGAAAGGGTGTGCGTTGGCTCACCCAACCTCACCGAACCTCTCAGCCCCAAGAGTGTCCACCCTTATGTCTCAATCAGCTGTGGGTCTAGATATGGTCAATCCAGGTTGCATCACAGCCCCTGAACGAATTTTGTAAGAATTTCTCTCTCTTTCACTGCCTTTGTTTCACGGGTTTTGAAAAGTAATTTATTTTTATAATGGGGTTTAGCTGCTTTTCACGGCTGTGTTTATGCCGCTTTACACCCCCTTGACTCACTTACGGAGAGATATCAATACATAGGTTTGAAGATTCTTACTAGTCAGATATATTCTTGTGCGGTGAATAGGGGGTGTTGAGTCCAGTTCACTGAAAAAGGAATAGGTCTTGTCTCTTACATATTGGGTTTATGGAACGGTATCGGAGCTAATTTGAAACCCTTGTTTTATGCATCACCCCACCTCACCTTTCCCGTTCAGCAGCCATAGTGTGTTTTCTGAACGTGTGACTCTGTTCTGTTTTGTAATTCAGTTCAAGTGTAGCGGTTTTTACATTCCCTCTCTAAGTGATATCTTATGATAAGTGTCTTTTTCTGTGTGACTTATTTCACTTAGAATCGTCGTACCTAAATCCACTCATCGTGCTGCTACTAGCCTTATGACGTTGATTTCATGGCTGAGTGATATTCCATTGTACATGAGGACCACAACTTCTTTATCCATTTTTCTCTTTCCTAGGATATTTAAGGTGTAATGAAGTGGGGGTTCTTGTCAACAGAGCAGCCCTAAACTTTGGGGTGCCTGTGTCTTGCTGATTTTTAGTTTTCCCAATTTATACGCCCATGAGTGGAAGTGCCCTATGCTCTCCAAGCTGTGTTTTTTAGATGTTTCAGAACACACCGTACACTTCTCCAGAGTGGCTGTTGGCAATTTACATCCCACCCATCAGCGTAGCAAGGCTCCCATTTCTCCATGGCCGGTCCTGCATTTCTGGTTTGGACACTTTTTTCCGCATGGCCCTTTTGCCCGCTGGGAAGCGAGACTTCTTTGGAGCGCTGATTGGCCTTTCCAGGTTGCTTGGTTGGCCAAAAAGGGCGTATGCGTTTTTTCCTGAATATATTCAGGAAAAAACGCATACGCCCTTTTTGGCCAAGGGCATCATTGTCCACGTTTTGCCGCTTTTCATGTGCTTTCAAGGCGATTCGAATCTACCTCCTGAAATCTGTTTCCTGCAATTCTGCCTTGCTTTCAAAGCCTCTTCGTTGCCTTCCCTTAATATATTTGTGGACGAGAGGTATCATTTAAAACTCTGCAGGTTTGTGAATTGCAGTGCCCCTGAGCTCCATTTTTCAACTCGCTTTTTTGGGAGCTGGCCGCAAAAGCGCAGGATTGCTTCAGGCCCTCTTCTGGTTCTGGGGGGCAGGCTGAGCTTGTGCTTAATTCTTCTTCCTGATGGGAAAAATAGAGTGACCTGTGCCTGTCCCAACACCTAGAGCTAGTCTCTCATTGGTTCCCCCTCTTCCCGTTCATCCTCAGGACAAATTGCAACCTGTACGGAACAGGAGGTTAAAGGTGCTGATTCTCCAAGGAGGGAGATGGCTAGTAAATCGGCTGGAATGGCGAACCCGAGCAAAGGAGATGAGAAATGAGGTGCGTTTTAGAAACCTTTCCCGATCACACGGTGTACCATCTTCTGGGTTTCTCATGCCTGTTTTCGACGTAGGAAGATGCCCTTGAACCTGGAGATTTGGGACCCATGGGATGGGTACCATGCAGTATTACTTGAAAGGGTCTGCGTTGGCTCACCCAACCTCACCGAACCTCTCAGCCCCAAGAGTGTCCACCCTTATGTCTCAATCAGCTGTGGGTCTAGATATGGTCAATCCAGGTTGCATCACAGCCCCTGAACGAATTTTGTAAGAATTTCTCTCTCTTTCACTGCCTTTGTTTCACGGGTTTTGAAAAGTAATTTATTTTTATAATGGGGTTTAGCTGCTTTTCACGGCTGTGTTTATGCCGCTTTACACCCCCTTGACTCACTTACGGAGAGATATCAATACATAGGTTTGAAGATTCTTACTAGTCAGATATATTCTTGTGCGGTGAATAGGGGGTGTTGAGTCCAGTTCACTGAAAAAGGAATAGGTCTTGTCTCTTACATATTGGGTTTATGGAACGGTATCGGAGCTAATTTGAAACCCTTGTTTTATGCATCACCCCACCTCACCTTTCCCGTTCAGCAGCCATAGTGTGTTTTCTGAACGTGTGACTCTGTTCTGTTTTGTAATTCAGTTCAAGTGTAGCGGTTTTTACATTCCCTCTCTAAGTGATATCTTATGATAAGTGTCTTTTTCTGTGTGACTTATTTCACTTAGAATCGTCGTACCTAAATCCACTCATCGTGCTGCTACTAGCCTTATGACGTGGATTTCATGGCTGAGTGATATTCCATTGTACATGAGGACCACCACTTCTTTATCCATTTTTCGCTTTCCTAGGATATTTAAGGTGTAATGAAGTGGGGGTTCTTGTCAACAGAGCAGCCCTAAACTTTGGGGTGCCTGTGTCTTGCTGATTTTTAGTTTTCCCAATTTATACGCCCATGAGTGGAAGTGCCCTATGCTCTCCAAGCTGTGTTTTTTAGATGTTTCAGAACACACCGTACACTTCTCCAGAGTGGCTGTTGGCAATTTACATCCCACCCATCAGCGTAGCAAGGCTCCCATTTCTCCATGGCCGGTCCTGCATTTCTGGTTTGGACACTTTTTTCCGCATGGCCCTTTTGCCCGCTGGGAAGCGAGACTTCTTTGGAGCGCTGATTGGCCTTTCCAGGTTGCTTGGTTGGCCAAAAAGGGCGTATGCGTTTTTTCCTGAATATATTCAGGAAAAAACGCATACGCCCTTTTTGGCCAAGGGCATCATTGTCCACGTTTTGCCGCTTTTCATGTGCTTTCAAGGCGATTCGAATCTACCTCCTGAAATCTGTTTCCTGCAATTCTGCCTTGCTTTCAAAGCCTCTTCGTTGCCTTCCCTTAATATATTTGTGGACGAGAGGTATCATTTAAAACTCTGCAGGTTTGTGAATTGCAGTGCCCCTGAGCTCCATTTTTCAACTCGCTTTTTTGGGAGCTGGCCGCAAAAGCGCAGGATTGCTTCAGGCCCTCTTCTGGTTCTGGGGGGCAGGCTGAGCTTGTGCTTAATTCTTCTTCCTGATGGGAAAATAGAGTGACCTGTGCCTGTCCCAACACCTAGAGCTAGTCTCTCATTGGTTCCCCCTCTTCCCGTTCATCCTCAGGACAAATTGCAACCTGTACGGAACAGGAGGTTAAAGGTGCTGATTCTCCAAGGAGGGAGATGGCTAGTAAATCGGCTGGAATGGCGAACCCGAGCAAAGGAGATGAGAAATGAGGTGCGTTTTAGAAACCTTTCCCGATCACACGGTGTACCATCTTCTGGGTTTCTCATGCCTGTTTTCGACGTAGGAAGATGCCCTTGAACCTGGAGATTTGGGACCCATGGGATGGGTACCATGCAGTATTACTTGGAAGAGTCTGCGTTGGCTCACCCAACCTCACCGAAACTCTCAGCCCCAAGAGTGTCCACCCTTATGTCTCAATCCGCTGTGGGTCTAGATATGGTCAATCCAGGTTGCATCACAGCCCCTGAACGAATTTTGTAAGAATTTCTCTCTCTTTCACTGCCTTTGTTTCACGGGTTTTGAAAAGTAATTTATTTTTATAATGGGGTTTAGCTGCTTTTCACGGCTGTGTTTATGCCGCTTTACACCCCCTTGACTCACTTACAGAGAGATATCAATACATAGGTTTGAAGATTCTTACTAGTCAGATATATTCTTGTGCGGTGAATAGGGGGTGTTGAGTCCAGTTCACTGAAAAAGGAATAGGTCTTGTCTCTTACATATTGGGTTTATGGAACGGTATCGGAGCTAATTTGAAACCCTTGTTTTATGCATCACCCCACCTCACCTGTCCCGTTCAGCAGCCATAGTGTGTTTTCTGAACGTGTGACTCTGTTCTGTTTTGTAATTCAGTTCAAGTGTAGCGGTTTTTTACATTCCCTCTCTAAGTGATATCTTATGATAAGTGTCTTTTTCTGTGTGACTTATTTCACTTAGAATCGTCGTACCTAAATCCACTCATCGTGCTGCTACTAGCCTTATGACGTTGATTTCATGGCTGAGTGATATTCCATTGTACATGAGGACCACAACTTCTTTATCCATTTTTCTCTTTCCTAGGATATTTAAGGTGTAATGAAGTGGGGGTTCTTGTCAACAGAGCAGCCCTAAACTTTGGGGTGCCTGTGTCTTGCTGATTTTTAGTTTTCCCAATTTATACGCCCATGAGTGGAAGTGCCCTATGCTCTCCAAGCTGTGTTTTTTAGATGTTTCAGAACACACCGTACACTTCTCCAGAGTGGCTGTTGGCAATTTACATCCCACCCATCAGCGTAGCAAGGCTCCCATTTCTCCATGGCCGGTCCTGCATTTCTGGTTTGGACACTTTTTTCCGCATGGCCCTTTTGCCCGCTGGGAAGCGAGACTTCTTTGGAGCGCTGATTGGCCTTTCCAGGTTGCTTGGTTGGCCAAAAAGGGCGTATGCGTTTTTTCCTGAATATATTCAGGAAAAAACGCATACGCCCTTTTTGGCCAAGGCATCATTGTCCACGTTTTGCCGCTTTTCATGTGCTTTCAAGGCGATTCGAATCTACCTCCTGAAATCTGTTTCCTGCAATTCTGCCTTGCTTTCAAAGCCTCTTCGTTGCCTTCCCCTTAATATATTTGTGGACGAGAGGTATCATTTAAAACTCTGCAGGTTTGTGAATTGCAGTGCCCCTGAGCTCCATTTTTCAACTCGCTTTTTTGGGAGCTGGCCGCAAAAGCGCAGGATTGCTTCAGGCCCTCTTCTGGTTCTGGGGGGCAGGCTGAGCTTGTGCTTAATTCTTCTTCCTGATGGGAAAAATAGAGTGACCTGTGCCTGTCCCAACACCTAGAGCTAGTCTCTCATTGGTTCCCCCTCTTCCCGTTCATCCTCAGGACAAATTGCAACCTGTACGGAACAGGAGGTTAAAGGTGCTGATTCTCCAAGGAGGGAGATGGCTAGTAAATCGGCTGGAATGGCGAACCCGAGCAAAGGAGATGAGAAATGAGGTGCGTTTTAGAAACCTTTCCCGATCACACGGTGTACCATCTTCTGGGTTTCTCATGCCTGTTTTCGACGTAGGAAGATGCCCTTGAACCTGGAGATTTGGGACCCATGGGATGGGTACCATGCAGTATTACTTGAAAGGGTCTGCGTTGGCTCACCCAACCTCACCGAACCTCTCAGCCCCAAGAGTGTCCACCCTTATGTCTCAATCAGCTGTGGGTCTAGATATGGTCAATCCAGGTTGCATCACAGCCCCTGAACGAATTTTGTAAGAATTTCTCTCTCTTTCACTGCCTTTGTTTCACGGGTTTTGAAAAGTAATTTATTTTTATAATGGGGTTTAGCTGCTTTTCACGGCTGTGTTTATGCCGCTTTACACCCCCTTGACTCACTTACAGAGAGATATCAATACATAGGTTTGAAGATTCTTACTAGTCAGATATATTCTTGTGCGGTGAATAGGGGGTGTTGAGTCCAGTTCACTGAAAAAGGAATAGGTCTTGTCTCTTACATATTGGGTTTATGGAACGGTATCGGAGCTAATTTGAAACCCTTGTTTTATGCATCACCCCACCTCACCTTTCCCGTTCAGCAGCCATAGTGTGTTTTCTGAACGTGTGACTCTGTTCTGTTTTGTAATTCAGTTCAAGTGTAGCGGTTTTTACATTCCCTCTCTAAGTGATATCTTATGATAAGTGTCTTTTTCTGTGTGACTTATTTCACTTAGAATCGTCGTACCTAAATCCACTCATCGTGCTGCTACTAGCCTTATGACGTGGATTTCATGGCTGAGTGATATTCCATTGTACATGAGGACCACCACTTCTTTATCCATTTTTCGCTTTCCTAGGATATTTAAGGTGTAATGAAGTGGGGGTTCTTGTCAACAGAGCAGCCCTAAACTTTGGGGTGCCTGTGTCTTGCTGATTTTTAGTTTTCCCAATTTATACGCCCATGAGTGGAAGTGCCCTATGCTCTCCAAGCTGTGTTTTTTAGATGTTTCAGAACACACCGTACACTTCTCCAGAGTGGCTGTTGGCAATTTACATCCCACCCATCAGCGTAGCAAGGCTCCCATTTCTCCATGGCCGGTCCTGCATTTCTGGTTTGGACACTTTTTTCCGCATGGCCCTTTTGCCCGCTGGGAAGCGAGACTTCTTTGGAGCGCTGATTGGCCTTTCCAGGTTGCTTGGTTGGCCAAAAAGGGCGTATGCGTTTTTTCCTGAATATATTCAGGAAAAAACGCATACGCCCTTTTTGGCCAAGGGCATCATTGTCCACGTTTTGCCGCTTTTCATGTGCTTTCAAGGCGATTCGAATCTACCTCCTGAAATCTGTTTCCTGCAATTCTGCCTTGCTTTCAAAGCCTCTTCGTTGCCTTCCCTTAATATATTTGTGGACGAGAGGTATCATTTAAAACTCTGCAGGTTTGTGAATTGCAGTGCCCCTGAGCTCCATTTTTCAACTCGCTTTTTTGGGAGCTGGCCGCAAAAGCGCAGGATTGCTTCAGGCCCTCTACTGGTTCTGGGGGGCAGGCTGAGCTTGTGCTTAATTCTTCTTCCTGATGGGAAAATAGAGTGACCTGTGCCTGTCCCAACACCTAGAGCTAGTCTCTCATTGGTTCCCCCTCTTCCCGTTCATCCTCAGGACAAATTGCAACCTGTACGGAACAGGAGGTTAAAGGTGCTGATTCTCCAAGGAGGGAGATGGCTAGTAAATCGGCTGGAATGGCGAACCCGAGCAAAGGAGATGAGAAATGAGGTGCGTTTTAGAAACCTTTCCCGATCACACGGTGTACCATCTTCTGGGTTTCTCATGCCTGTTTTCGACGTAGGAAGATGCCCTTGAACCTGGAGATTTGGGACCCATGGGATGGGTACCATGCAGTATTACTTGAAAGTGTCTGCGTTGGCTCACCCAACCTCACCGAAACTCTCAGCCCCAAGAGTGTCCACCCTTATGTCTCAATCCGCTGTGGGTCTAGATATGGTCAATCCAGGTTGCATCACAGCCCCTGAACGAATTTTGTAAGAATTTCTCTCTCTTTCACTGCCTTTGTTTCACGGGTTTTGAAAAGTAATTTATTTTTATAATGGGGTTTAGCTGCTTTTCACGGCTGTGTTTATGCCGCTTTACACCCCCTTGACTCACTTACAGAGAGATATCAATACATAGGTTTGAAGATTCTTACTAGTCACATATATTCTTGTGCGGTGAATAGGGGGTGTTGAGTCCAGTTCACTGAAAAAGGAATAGGTCTTGTCTCTTACATATTGGGTTTATGGAACGGTATCTGAGCTAATTTGAAACCCTTGTTTTATGCATCACCCCACCTCACCTGTCCCGTTCAGCAGCCATAGTGTGTTTTCTGAACGTGTGACTCTGTTCTGTTTTGTAATTCAGTTCAAGTGTAGCGGTTTTTACATTCCCTCTCTAAGTGATATCTTACGATAAGTGTCTTTTTCTGTGTGACTTATTTCACTTAGAATCGTCGTACCTAAATCCACTCATCGTGCTGCTACTAGCCTTATGACGTGGATTTCCTGGCTGAGTGATATTCCATTGTACATGAGGACCACAACTTCTTTATCCATTTTTCTCTTTCCTAGGGTATTTAAGGTGTAATGAAGTGGGGGTTCTTGTCAACAGAGCAGCCCTAAACTTTGGGGTGCCTGTGTCTTGCTGATTTTTAGTTTTCCCAATTTATACGCCCATGAGTGGAAGTGCCCTATGCTCTCCAAGCTGTGTTTTTTAGATGTTTCAGAACACACCGTACACTTCTCCAGAGTGGCTGTTGGCAATTTACATCCCACCCATCAGCGTAGCAAGGCTCCCATTTCTCCATGGCCGGTCCTGCATTTCTGGTTTGGACACTTTTTTCCGCATGGCCCTTTTGCCCGCTGGGAAGCGAGACTTCTTTGGAGCGCTGATTGGCCTTTCCAGGTTGCTTGGTTGGCCAAAAAGGGCGTATGCGTTTTTTCCTGAATATATTCAGGAAAAAACGCATACGCCCTTTTTGGCCAAGGGCATCATTGTCCACGTTTTGCCGCTTTTCATGTGCTTTCAAGGCGATTCGAATCTACCTCCTGAAATCTGTTTCCTGCAATTCTGCCTTGCTTTCAAAGCCTCTTCGTTGCCTTCCCTTAATATATTTGTGGACGAGAGGTATCATTTAAAACTCTGCAGGTTTGTGAATTGCAGTGCCCCTGAGCTCCATTTTTCAACTCGCTTTTTTGGGAGCTGGCCGCAAAAGCGCAGGATTGCTTCAGGCCCTCTTCTGGTTCTGGGGGGCAGGCTGAGCTTGTGCTTAATTCTTCTTCCTGATGGGAAAATAGAGTGACCTGTGCCTGTCCCAACACCTAGAGCTAGTCTCTCATTGGTTCCCCCTCTTCCCGTTCATCCTCAGGACAAATTGCAACCTGTACGGAACAGGAGGTTAAAGGTGCTGATTCTCCAAGGAGGGAGATGGCTAGTAAATCGGCTGGAATGGCGAACCCGAGCAAAGGAGATGAGAAATGAGGTGCGTTTTAGAAACCTTTCCCGATCACACGGTGTACCATCTTCTGGGTTTCTCATGCCTGTTTTCGACGTAGGAAGATGCCCTTGAACCTGGAGATTTGGGACCCATGGGATGGGTACCATGCAGTGTTACTTGAAAGGGTCTGCGTTGGCTCACCCAACCTCACCGAACCTCTCAGCCCCAAGAGTGTCCACCCTTATGTCTCAATCAGCTGTGGGTCTAGATATGGTCAATCCAGGTTGCATCACAGCCCCTGAACGAATTTTGTAAGAATTTCTCTCTCTTTCACTGCCTTTGTTTCACGGGTTTTGAAAAGTAATTTATTTTTATAATGGGGTTTAGCTGCTTTTCACGGCTGTGTTTATGCCGCTTTACACCCCCTTGACTCACTTACAGAGAGATATCAATACATAGGTTTGAAGATTCTTACTAGTCAGATATATTCTTGTGCGGTGAATAGGGGGTGTTGAGTCCAGTTCACTGAAAAAGGAATAGGTCTTGTCTCTTACATATTGGGTTTATGGAACGGTATCGGAGCTAATTTGAAACCCTTGTTTTATGCATCACCCCACCTCACCTTTCCCGTTCAGCAGCCATAGTGTGTTTTCTAAACGTGTGACTCTGTTCTGTTTTGTAATTCAGTTCAAGTGTAGCGGTTTTTACATTCCCTCTCTAAGTGATATCTTATGATAAGTGTCTTTTTCTGTGTGACTTATTTCACTTAGAATCGTCGTACCTAAATCCACTCATCGTGCTGCTACTAGCCTTATGACGTGGATTTCATGGCTGAGTGATATTCCATTGTACATGAGGACCACCACTTCTTTATCCATTTTTCGCTTTCCTAGGATATTTAAGGTGTAATGAAGTGGGGGTTCTTGTCAACAGAGCAGCCCTAAACTTTGGGGTGCCTGTGTCTTGCTGATTTTTAGTTTTCCCAATTTATACGCCCATGAGTGGAAGTGCCCTATGCTCTCCAAGCTGTGTTTTTTAGATGTTTCAGAACACACCGTACACTTCTCCAGAGTGGCTGTTGGCAATTTACATCCCACCCATCAGCGTAGCAAGGCTCCCATTTCTCCATGGCCGGTCCTGCATTTCTGGTTTGGACACTTTTTTCCGCATGGCCCTTTTGCCCGCTGGGAAGCGAGACTTCTTTGGAGCGCTGATTGGCCTTTCCAGGTTGCTTGGTTGGCCAAAAAGGGCGTATGCGTTTTTTCCTGAATATATTCAGGAAAAAACGCATACGCCCTTTTTGGCCAAGGGCATCATTGTCCACGTTTTGCCGCTTTTCATGTGCTTTCAAGGCGATTCGAATCTACCTCCTGAAATCTGTTTCCTGCAATTCTGCCTTGCTTTCAAAGCCTCTTCGTTGCCTTCCCTTAATATATTTGTGGACGAGAGGTATCATTTAAAACTCTGCAGGTTTGTGAATTGCAGTGCCCCTGAGCTCCATTTTTCAACTCGCTTTTTTGGGAGCTGGCCGCAAAAGCGCAGGATTGCTTCAGGCCCTCTTCTGGTTCTGGGGGGCAGGCTGAGCTTGTGCTTAATTCTTCTTCCTGATGGGAAAATAGAGTGACCTGTGCCTGTCCCAACACCTAGAGCTAGTCTCTCATTGGTTCCCCCTCTTCCCGTTCATCCTCAGGACAAATTGCAACCTGTACGGAACAGGAGGTTAAAGGTGCTGATTCTCCAAGGAGGGAGATGGCTAGTAAATCGGCTGGAATGGCGAACCCGAGCAAAGGAGATGAGAAATGAGGTGCGTTTTAGAAACCTTTCCCGATCACACGGTGTACCATCTTCTGGGTTTCTCATGCCTGTTTTCGACGTAGGAAGATGCCCTTGAACCTGGAGATTTGGGACCCATGGGATGGGTACCATGCAGTATTACTTGAAAGAGTCTGCGTTGGCTCACCCAACCTCACCGAACCTCTCAGCCCCAAGAGTGTCCACCCTTATGTCTCAATCCGCTGTGGGTCTAGATATGGTCAATACAGGTTGCATCACAGCCCCTGAACGAATTTTGTAAGAATTTCTCTCTCTTTCACTGCCTTTGTTTCACGGGTTTTGAAAAGTAATTTATTTTTATAATGGGGTTTAGCTGCTTTTCACGGCTGTGTTTATGCCGCTTTACACCCCCTTGACTCACTTACAGAGAGATATCAATACATAGGTTTGAAGATTCTTACTAGTCAGATATATTCTTGTGCGGTGAATAGGGGGTGTTGAGTCCAGTTCACTGAAAAAGGAATAGGTCTTGTCTCTTACATATTGGGTTTATGGAACGGTATCTGAGCTAATTTGAAACCCTTGTTTTATGCATCACCCCACCTCACCTGTCCCGTTCAGCAGCCATAGTGTGTTTTCTGAACGTGTGACTCTGTTCTGTTTTGTAATACAGTTCAAGTGTAGCGGTTTTTACATTCCCTCTCTAAGTGATATCTTATGATAAGTGTCTTTTTCTGTGTGACTTATTTCACTTAGAATCGTCGTACCTAAATCCACTCATCGTGCTGCTACTAGCCTTATGACGTGGATTTCCTGGCTGAGTGATATTCCATTGTACATGAGGACCACAACTTCTTTATCCATTTTTCTCTTTCCTAGGATATTTAAGGTGTAATGAAGTGGGGGTTCTTGTCAACAGAGCAGCCCTAAACTTTGGGGTGCCTGTGTCTTGCTGATTTTTAGTTTTCCCAATTTATACGCCCATGAGTGGAAGTGCCCTATGCTCTCCAAGCTGTGTTTTTTAGATGTTTCAGAACACACCGTACACTTCTCCAGAGTGGCTGTTGGCAATTTACATCCCACCCATCAGCGTAGCAAGGCTCCCATTTCTCCATGGCCGGTCCTGCATTTCTGGTTTGGACACTTTTTTCCGCATGGCCCTTTTGCCCGCTGGGAAGCGAGACTTCTTTGGAGCGCTGATTGGCCTTTCCAGGTTGCTTGGTTGGCCAAAAAGGGCGTATGCGTTTTTTCCTGAATATATTCAGGAAAAAACGCATACGCCCTTTTTGGCCAAGGGCATCATTGTCCACGTTTTGCCGCTTTTCATGTGCTTTCAAGGCGATTCGAATCTACCTCCTGAAATCTGTTTCCTGCAATTCTGCCTTGCTTTCAAAGCCTCTTCGTTGCCTTCCCTTAATATATTTGTGGACGAGAGGTATCATTTAAAACTCTGCAGGTTTGTGAATTGCAGTGCCCCTGAGCTCCATTTTTCAACTCGCTTTTTTGGGAGCTGGCCGCAAAAGCGCAGGATTGCTTCAGGCCCTCTTCTGGTTCTGGGGGGCAGGCTGAGCTTGTGCTTAATTCTTCTTCCTGATGGGAAAATAGAGTGACCTGTGCCTGTCCCAACACCTAGAGCTAGTCTCTCATTGGTTCCCCCTCTTCCCGTTCATCCTCAGGACAAATTGCAACCTGTACGGAACAGGAGGTTAAAGGTGCTGATTCTCCAAGGAGGGAGATGGCTAGTAAATCGGCTGGAATGGCGAACCCGAGCAAAGGAGATGAGAAATGAGGTGCGTTTTAGAAACCTTTCCCGATCACACGGTGTACCATCTTCTGGGTTTCTCATGCCTGTTTTCGACGTAGGAAGATGCCCTTGAACCTGGAGATTTGGGACCCATGGGATGGGTACCATGCAGTGTTACTTGAAAGGGTCTGCGTTGGCTCACCCAACCTCACCGAACCTCTCAGCCCCAAGAGTGTCCACCCTTATGTCTCAATCAGCTGTGGGTCTAGATATGGTTAATCCAGGTTGCATCACAGCCCCTGAACGAATTTTGTAAGAATTTCTCTCTCTTTCACTGCCTTTGTTTCACGGGTTTTGAAAAGTAATTTATTTTTATAATGGGGTTTAGCTGCTTTTCACGGCTGTGTTTATGCCGCTTTACACCCCCTTGACTCACTTACAGAGAGATATCAATACATAGGTTTGAAGATTCTTACTAGTCAGATATATTCTTGTGCGGTGAATAGGGGGTGTTGAGTCCAGTTCACTGAAAAAGGAATAGGTCTTGTCTCTTACATATTGGGTTTATGGAACGGTATCGGAGCTAATTTGAAACCCTTGTTTTATGCATCACCCCACCTCACCTTTCCCGTTCAGCAGCCATAGTGTGTTTTCTAAACGTGTGACTCTGTTCTGTTTTGTAATTCAGTTCAAGTGTAGCGGTTTTTACATTCCCTCTCTAAGTGATATCTTATGATAAGTGTCTTTTTCTGTGTGACTTATTTCACTTAGAATCGTCGTACCTAAATCCACTCATCGTGCTGCTACTAGCCTTATGACGTGGATTTCATGGCTGAGTGATATTCCATTGTACATGAGGACCACCACTTCTTTATCCATTTTTCTCTTTCCTAGGATATTTAAGGTGTAATGAAGTGGGGGTTCTTGTCAACAGAGCAGCCCTAAACTTTGGGGTGCCTGTGTCTTGCTGATTTTTAGTTTTCCCAATTTATACGCCCATGAGTGGAAGTGCCCTATGCTCTCCAAGCTGTGTTTTTTAGATGTTTCAGAACACACCGTACACTTCTCCAGAGTGGCTGTTGGCAATTTACATCCCACCCATCAGCGTAGCAAGGCTCCCATTTCTCCATGGCCGGTCCTGCATTTCTGGTTTGGACACTTTTTCCGCATGGCCATTTTGCCCGCTAGGAAGCGAGACTTCTTTGGAGCGCTGATTGGCCTTTCCAGGTTGCTTGGTTGGCCAAAAAGGGCGTATGCGTTTTTTCCTGAATATATTCAGGAAAAAACGCATACGCCCTTTTTGGCCAAGGGCATCATTGTCCACGTTTTGCCGCTTTTCATGTGCTTTCAAGGCGATTCGAATCTACCTCCTGAAATCTGTTTCCTGCAATTCTGCCTTGCTTTCAAAGCCTCTTCGTTGCCTTCCCTTAATATATTTGTGGACGAGAGGTATCATTTAAAACTCTGCAGGTTTGTGAATTGCAGTGTCCCTGAGCTCCATTTTTCAACTCGCTTTTTTGGGAGCTGGCCGCAAAAGCGCAGGATTGCTTCAGGCCCTCTTCTGGTTCTGGGGGGCAGGCTGAGCTTGTGCTTAATTCTTCTTCCTGATGGGAAAATAGAGTGACCTGTGCCTGTCCCAACACCTAGAGCTAGTCTCTCATTGGTTCCCCCTCTTCCCGTTCATCCTCAGGACAAATTGCAACCTGTACGGAACAGGAGGTTAAAGGTGCTGATTCTCCAAGGAGGGAGATGGCTAGTAAATCGGCTGGAATGGCGAACCCGAGCAAAGGAGATGAGAAATGAGGTGCGTTTTAGAAACCTTTCCCGATCACACGGTGTACCATCTTCTGGGTTTCTCATGCCTGTTTTCGACGTAGGAAGATGCCCTTGAACCTGGAGATTTGGGACCCATGGGATGGGTACCATGCAGTATTACTTGAAAGGGTCTGCGTTGGCTCACCCAACCTCACCGAACCTCTCAGCCCCAAGAGTGTCCACCCTTATGTCTCAATCAGCTGTGGGTCTAGATTTGGTCAATCCAGGTTGCATCACAGCCCCTGAACGAATTTTGTAAGAATTTCTCTCTCTTTCACTGCCTTTGTTTCACGGGTTTTGAAAAGTAATTTATTTTTATAATGGGGTTTAGCTGCTTTTCACGGCTGTCTTTATGCCGCTTTACACCCCCTTGACTCACTTACAGAGAGATATCAATACATAGGTTTGAAGATTCTTACTAGTCAGATATATTCTTGTGCGGTGAATAGGGGGTGTTGAGTCCAGTTCACTGAAAAAGGAATAGGTCTTGTCTCTTACATATTGGGTTTATGGAACGGTATCGGAGCTAATTTGAAACCCTTGTTTTATGCATCACCCCACCTCACCTTTCCCGTTCAGCAGCCATAGTGTGTTTTCTGAACGTGTGACTCTGTTCTGTTTTGTAATTCAGTTCAAGTGTAGCGGTTTTTACATTCCCTCTCTAAGTGATATCTTATGATAAGTGTCTTTTTCTGTGTGACTTATTTCACTTAGAATCGTCGTACCTAAATCCACTCATCGTGCTGCTACTAGCCTTATGACGTGGATTTCATGGCTGAGTGATATTCCATTGTACATGAGGACCACCACTTCTTTATCCATTTTTCGCTTTCCTAGGATATTTAAGGTGTAATGAAGTGGGGGTTCTTGTCAACAGAGCAGCCCTAAACTTTGGGGTGCCTGTGTCTTGCTGATTTTTAGTTTTCCCAATTTATACGCCCATGAGTGGAAGTGCCCTATGCTCTCCAAGCTGTGTTTTTTAGATGTTTCAGAACACACCGTACACTTCTCCAGAGTGGCTGTTGGCAATTTACATCCCACCCATCAGCGTAGCAAGGCTCCCATTTCTCCATGGCCGGTCCTGCATTTCTGGTTTGGACACTTTTTTCCGCATGGCCCTTTTGCCCGCTGGGAAGCGAGACTTCTTTGGAGCGCTGATTGGCCTTTCCAGGTTGCTTGGTTGGCCAAAAAGGGCGTATGCGTTTTTTCCTGAATATATTCAGGAAAAAACGCATACGCCCTTTTTGGCCAAGGGCATCATTGTCCACGTTTTGCCGCTTTTCATGTGCTTTCAAGGCGATTCGAATCTACCTCCTGAAATCTGTTTCCTGCAATTCTGCCTTGCTTTCAAAGCCTCTTCGTTGCCTTCCCTTAATATATTTGTGGACGAGAGGTATCATTTAAAACTCTGCAGGTTTGTGAATTGCAGTGTCCCTGAGCTCCATTTTTCAACTCGCTTTTTTGGGAGCTGGCCGCAAAAGCGCAGGATTGCTTCAGGCCCTCTTCTGGTTCTGGGGGGCAGGCTGAGCTTGTGCTTAATTCTTCTTCCTGATGGGAAAATAGAGTGACCTGTGCCTGTCCCAACACCTAGAGCTAGTCTCTCATTGGTTCCCCCTCTTCCCGTTCATCCTCAGGACAAATTGCAACCTGTACGGAACAGGAGGTTAAAGGTGCTGATTCTCCAAGGAGGGAGATGGCTAGTAAATCGGCTGGAATGGCGAACCCGAGCAAAGGAGATGAGAAATGAGGTGCGTTTTAGAAACCTTTCCCGATCACACGGTGTACCATCTTCTGGGTTTCTCATGCCTGTTTTCGACGTAGGAAGATGCCCTTGAACCTGGAGATTTGGGACCCATGGGATGGGTACCATGCAGTATTACTTGAAAGGGTCTGCGTTGGCTCACCCAACCTCACCGAACCTCTCAGCCCCAA
This sequence comes from Balaenoptera acutorostrata, assembly GCF_949987535.1. Lineage (NCBI taxonomy): Eukaryota > Metazoa > Chordata > Mammalia > Artiodactyla > Balaenopteridae > Balaenoptera > Balaenoptera acutorostrata. Next base: position 69,973 of record NW_026646816.1, on the reverse strand, counting down.
GAGTGTCCACCCTTATGTCTCAATCAGCTGTGGGTCTAGATTTGGTCAATCCAGGTTGCATCACAGCCCCTGAACGAATTTTGTAAGAATTTCTCTCTCTTTCACTGCCTTTGTTTCACGGGTTTTGAAAAGTAATTTATTTTTATAATGGGGTTTAGCTGCTTTTCACGGCTGTCTTTATGCCGCTTTACACCCCCTTGACTCACTTACAGAGAGATATCAATACATAGGTTTGAAGATTCTTACTAGTCAGATATATTCTTGTGCGGTGAATAGGGGGTGTTGAGTCCAGTTCACTGAAAAAGGAATAGGTCTTGTCTCTTACATATTGGGTTTATGGAACGGTATCGGAGCTAATTTGAAACCCTTGTTTTATGCATCACCCCACCTCACCTTTCCCGTTCAGCAGCCATAGTGTGTTTTCTAAACGTGTGACTCTGTTCTGTTTTGTAATTCAGTTCAAGTGTAGCGGTTTTTACATTCCCTCTCTAAGTGATATCTTATGATAAGTGTCTTTTTCTGTGTGACTTATTTCACTTAGAATCGTCGTACCTAAATCCACTCATCGTGCTGCTACTAGCCTTATGACGTGGATTTCATGGCTGAGTGATATTCCATTGTACATGAGGACCACCACTTCTTTATCCATTTTTCGCTTTCCTAGGATATTTAAGGTGTAATGAAGTGGGGGTTCTTGTCAACAGAGCAGCCCTAAACTTTGGGGTGCCTGTGTCTTGCTGATTTTTAGTTTTCCCAATTTATACGCCCATGAGTGGAAGTGCCCTATGCTCTCCAAGCTGTGTTTTTTAGATGTTTCAGAACACACCGTACACTTCTCCAGAGTGGCTGTTGGCAATTTACATCCCACCCATCAGCGTAGCAAGGCTCCCATTTCTCCATGGCCGGTCCTGCATTTCTGGTTTGGACACTTTTTTCCGCATGGCCCTTTTGCCCGCTGGGAAGCGAGACTTCTTTGGAGCGCTGATTGGCCTTTCCAGGTTGCTTGGTTGGCCAAAAAGGGCGTATGCGTTTTTTCCTGAATATATTCAGGAAAAAACGCATACGCCCTTTTTGGCCAAGGGCATCATTGTCCACGTTTTGCCGCTTTTCATGTGCTTTCAAGGCGATTCGAATCTACCTCCTGAAATCTGTTTCCTGCAATTCTGCCTTGCTTTCAAAGCCTCTTCGTTGCCTTCCCTTAATATATTTGTGGACGAGAGGTATCATTTAAAACTCTGCAGGTTTGTGAATTGCAGTGCCCCTGAGCTCCATTTTTCAACTCGCTTTTTTGGGAGCTGGCCGCAAAAGCGCAGGATTGCTTCAGGCCCTCTTCTGGTTCTGGGGGGCAGGCTGAGCTTGTGCTTAATTCTTCTTCCTGATGGGAAAATAGAGTGACCTGTGCCTGTCCCAACACCTAGAGCTAGTCTCTCATTGGTTCCCCCTCTTCCCGTTCATCCTCAGGACAAATTGCAACCTGTACGGAACAGGAGGTTAAAGGTGCTGATTCTCCAAGGAGGGAGATGGCTAGTAAATCGGCTGGAATGGCGAACCCGAGCAAAGGAGATGAGAAATGAGGTGCGTTTTAGAAACCTTTCCCGATCACACGGTGTACCATCTTCTGGGTTTCTCATGCCTGTTTTCGACGTAGGAAGATGCCCTTGAACCTGGAGATTTGGGACCCATGGGATGGGTACCATGCAGTATTACTTGAAAGGGTCTGCGTTGGCTCACCCAACCTCACCGAACCTCTCAGCCCCAAGAGTGTCCACCCTTATGTCTCAATCAGCTGTGGGTCTAGATATGGTCAATCCAGGTTGCATCACAGCCCCTGAACGAATTTTGTAAGAATTTCTCTCTCTTTCACTGCCTTTGTTTCACGGGTTTTGAAAAGTAATTTATTTTTATAATGGGGTTTAGCTGCTTTTCACGGCTGTGTTTATGCCGCTTTACACCCCCTTGACTCACTTACAGAGAGATATCAATACATAGGTTTGAAGATTCTTACTAGTCAGATATATTCTTGTGCGGTGAATAGGGGGTGTTGAGTCCAGTTCACTGAAAAAGGAATAGGTCTTGTCTCTTACATATTGGGTTTATGGAACGGTATCTGAGCTAATTTGAAACCCTTGTTTTATGCATCACCCCACCTCACCTTTCCCGTTCAGCAGCCATAGTGTGTTTTCTGAACGTGTGACTCTGTTCTGTTTTGTAATTCAGTTCAAGTGTAGCGGTTTTTACATTCCCTCTCTAAGTGATATCTTATGATAAGTGTCTTTTTCTGTGTGACTTATTTCACTTAGAATCGTCGTACCTAAATCCACTCATCGTGCTGCTACTAGCCTTATGACGTGGATTTCATGGCTGAGTGATATTCCATTGTACATGAGGACCACCACTTCTTTATCCATTTTTCGCTTTCCTAGGATATTTAAGGTGTAATGAAGTGGGGGTTCTTGTCAACAGAGCAGCCCTAAACTTTGGGGTGCCTGTGTCTTGCTGATTTTTAGTTTTCCCAATTTATACGCCCATGAGTGGAAGTGCCCTATGCTCTCCAAGCTGTGTTTTTTAGATGTTTCAGAACACACCGTACACTTCTCCAGAGTGGCTGTTGGCAATTTACATCCCACCCATCAGCGTAGCAAGGCTCCCATTTCTCCATGGCCGGTCCTGCATTTCTGGTTTGGACACTTTTTTCCGCATGGCCCTTTTGCCCGCTGGGAAGCAAGACTTCTTTGGAGCGCTGATTGGCCTTTCCAGGTTGCTTGGTTGGCCAAAAAGGGCGTATGCGTTTTTTCCTGAATATATTCAGGAAAAAACGCATACGCCCTTTTTGGCCAAGGGCATCATTGTCCACGTTTTGCCGCTTTTCATGTGCTTTCAAGGCGATTCGAATCTACCTCCTGAAATCTGTTTCCTGCAATTCTGCCTTGCTTTCAAAGCCTCTTCGTTGCCTTCCCTTAATATATTTGTGGACGAGAGGTATCATTTAAAACTCTGCAGGTTTGTGAATTGCAGTGCCCCTGAGCTCCATTTTTCAACTCGCTTTTTTGGGAGCTGGCCGCAAAAGCGCAGGATTGCTTCAGGCCCTCTTCTGGTTCTGGGGGGCAGGCTGAGCTTGTGCTTAATTCTTCTTCCTGATGGGAAAATAGAGTGACCTGTGCCTGTCCCAACACCTAGAGCTAGTCTCTCATTGGTTCCCCCTCTTCCCGTTCATCCTCAGGACAAATTGCAACCTGTACGGAACAGGAGGTTAAAGGTGCTGATTCTCCAAGGAGGGAGATGGCTAGTAAATCGGCTGGAATGGCGAACCCGAGCAAAGGAGATGAGAAATGAGGTGCGTTTTAGAAACCTTTCCCGATCACACGGTGTACCATCTTCTGGGTTTCTCATGCCTGTTTTCGACGTAGGAAGATGCCCTTGAACCTGGAGATTTGGGACCCATGGGATGGGTACCATGCAGTATTACTTGAAAGGGTCTGCGTTGGCTCACCCAACCTCACCGAACCTCTCAGCCCCAAGAGTGTCCACCCTTATGTCTCAATCAGCTGTGGGTCTAGATATGGTCAATCCAGGTTGCATCACAGCCCCTGAACGAATTTTGTAAGAATTTCTCTCTCTTTCACTGCCTTTGTTTCACGGGTTTTGAAAAGTAATTTATTTTTATAATGGGGTTTAGCTGCTTTTCACGGCTGTGTTTATGCCGCTTTACACCCCCTTGACTCACTTACAGAGAGATATCAATACATAGGTTTGAAGATTCTTACTAGTCAGATATATTCTTGTGCGGTGAATAGGGGGTGTTGAGTCCAGTTCACTGAAAAAGGAATAGGTCTTGTCTCTTACATATTGGGTTTATGGAACGGTATCGGAGCTAATTTGAAACCCTTGTTTTATGCATCACCCCACCTCACCTTTCCCGTTCAGCAGCCATAGTGTGTTTTCTAAACGTGTGACTCTGTTCTGTTTTGTAATTCAGTTCAAGTGTAGCGGTTTTTACATTCCCTCTCTAAGTGATATCTTATGATAAGTGTCTTTTTCTGTGTGACTTATTTCACTTAGAATCGTCGTACCTAAATCCACTCATCGTGCTGCTACTAGCCTTATGACGTGGATTTCCTGGCTGAGTGATATTCCATTGTACATGAGGACCACAACTTCTTTATCCATTTTTCTCTTTCCTAGGATATTTAAGGTGTAATGAAGTGGGGGTTCTTGTCAACAGAGCAGCCCTAAACTTTGGGGTGCCTGTGTCTTGCTGATTTTTAGTTTTCCCAATTTATACGCCCATGAGTGGAAGTGCCCTATGCTCTCCAAGCTGTGTTTTTTAGATGTTTCAGAACACACCGTACACTTCTCCAGAGTGGCTGTTGGCAATTTACATCCCACCCATCAGCGTAGCAAGGCTCCCATTTCTCCATGGCCGGTCCTGCATTTCTGGTTTGGACACTTTTTTCTGCATGGCCCTTTTGCCCGCTGGGAAGCGAGACTTCTTTGGAGCGCTGATTGGCCTTTCCAGGTTGCTTGGTTGGCCAAAAAGGGCGTATGCGTTTTTTCCTGAATATATTCAGGAAAAAACGCATACGCCCTTTTTGGCCAAGGGCATCATTGTCCACGTTTTGCCGCTTTTCATGTGCTTTCAAGGCGATTCGAATCTACCTCCTGAAATCTGTTTCCTGCAATTCTGCCTTGCTTTCAAAGCCTCTTCGTTGCCTTCCCTTAATATATTTGTGGACGAGAGGTATCATTTAAAACTCTGCAGGTTTGTGAATTGCAGTGCCCCTGAGCTCCATTTTTCAACTCGCTTTTTTGGGAGCTGGCCGCAAAAGCGCAGGATTGCTTCAGGCCCTCTTCTGGTTCTGGGGGGCAGGCTGAGCTTGTGCTTAATTCTTCTTCCTGATGGGAAAATAGAGTGACCTGTGCCTGTCCCAACACCTAGAGCTAGTCTCTCATTGGTTCCCCCTCTTCCCGTTCATCCTCAGGACAAATTGCAACCTGTACGGAACAGGAGGTTAAAGGTGCTGATTCTCCAAGGAGGGAGATGGCTAGTAAATCGGCTGGAATGGCGAACCCGAGCAAAGGAGATGAGAAATGAGGTGCGTTTTAGAAACCTTTCCCGATCACACGGTGTACCATCTTCTGGGTTTCTCATGCCTGTTTTCGACGTAGGAAGATGCCCTTGAACCTGGAGATTTGGGACCCATGGGATGGGTACCATGCAGTATTACTTGAAAGGGTCTGCGTTGGCTCACCCAACCTCACCGAACCTCTCAGCCCCAAGAGTGTCCACCCTTATGTCTCAATCAGCTGTGGGTCTAGATATGGTCAATCCAGGTTGCATCACAGCCCCTGAACGAATTTTGTAAGAATTTCTCTCTCTTTCACTGCCTTTGTTTCACGGGTTTTGAAAAGTAATTTATTTTTATAATGGGGTTTAGCTGCTTTTCACGGCTGTGTTTATGCCGCTTTACACCCCCTTGACTCACTTACAGAGAGATATCAATACATAGGTTTGAAGATTCTTACTAGTCAGATATATTCTTGTGCGGTGAATAGGGGGTGTTGAGTCCAGTTCACTGAAAAAGGAATAGGTCTTGTGTCTTACATATTGGGTTTATGGAACGGTATCGGAGCTAATTTGAAACCCTTGTTTTATGCATCACCCCACCTCACCTTTCCCGTTCAGCAGCCATAGTGTGTTTTCTGAACGTGTGACTCTGTTCTGTTTTGTAATTCAGTTCAAGTGTAGCGGTTTTTACATTCCCTCTCTAAGTGATATCTTATGATAAGTGTCTTTTTCTGTGTGACTTATTTCACTTAGAATCGTCGTACCTAAATCCACTCATCGTGCTGCTACTAGCCTTATGACGTGGATTTCATGGCTGAGTGATATTCCATTGTACATGAGGACCACCACTTCTTTATCCATTTTTCGCTTTCCTAGGATATTTAAGGTGTAATGAAGTGGGGGTTCTTGTCAACAGAGCAGCCCTAAACTTTGGGGTGCCTGTGTCTTGCTGATTTTTAGTTTTCCCAATTTATACGCCCATGAGTGGAAGTGCCCTATGCTCTCCAAGCTGTGTTTTTTAGATGTTTCAGAACACACCGTACACTTCTCCAGAGTGGCTGTTGGCAATTTACATCCCACCCATCAGCGTAGCAAGGCTCCCATTTCTCCATGGCCGGTCCTGCATTTCTGGTTTGGACACTTTTTTCCGCATGGCCCTTTTGCCCGCTGGGAAGCGAGACTTCTTTGGAGCGCTGATTGGCCTTTCCAGGTTGCTTGGTTGGCCAAAAAGGGCGTATGCGTTTTTTCCTGAATATATTCAGGAAAAAACGCATACGCCCTTTTTGGCCAAGGGCATCATTGTCCACGTTTTGCCGCTTTTCATGTGCTTTCAAGGCGATTCGAATCTACCTCCTGAAATCTGTTTCCTGCAATTCTGCCTTGCTTTCAAAGCCTCTTCGTTGCCTTCCCTTAATATATTTGTGGACGAGAGGTATCATTTAAAACTCTGCAGGTTTGTGAATTGCAGTGCCCCTGAGCTCCATTTTTCAACTCGCTTTTTTGGGAGCTGGCCGCAAAAGCGCAGGATTGCTTCAGGCCCTCTTCTGGTTCTGGGGGGCAGGCTGAGCTTGTGCTTAATTCTTCTTCCTGATGGGAAAAATAGAGTGACCTGTGCCTGTCCCAACACCTAGAGCTAGTCTCTCATTGGTTCCCCCTCTTCCCGTTCATCCTCAGGACAAATTGCAACCTGTACGGAACAGGAGGTTAAAGGTGCTGATTCTCCAAGGAGGGAGATGGCTAGTAAATCGGCTGGAATGGCGAACCCGAGCAAAGGAGATGAGAAATGAGGTGCGTTTTAGAAACCTTTCCCGATCACACGGTGTACCATCTTCTGGGTTTCTCATGCCTGTTTTCGACGTAGGAAGATGCCCTTGAACCTGGAGATTTGGGACCCATGGGATGGGTACCATGCAGTATTACTTGAAAGGGTCTGCGTTGGCTCACCCAACCTCACCGAACCTCTCAGCCCCAAGAGTGTCCACCCTTATGTCTCAATCAGCTGTGGGTCTAGATATGGTCAATCCAGGTTGCATCACAGCCCCTGAACGAATTTTGTAAGAATTTCTCTCTCTTTCACTGCCTTTGTTTCACGGGTTTTGAAAAGTAATTTATTTTTATAATGGGGTTTAGCTGCTTTTCACGGCTGTGTTTATGCCGCTTTACACCCCCTTGACTCACTTACGGAGAGATATCAATACATAGGTTTGAAGATTCTTCCTAGTCAGATATATTCTTGTGCGGTGAATAGGGGGTGTTGAGTCCAGTTCACTGAAAAAGGAATAGGTCTTGTCTCTTACATATTGGGTTTATGGAACGGTATCGGAGCTAATTTGAAACCCTTCTTTTATGCATCACCCCACCTCACCTTTCCCGTTCAGCAGCCATAGTGTGTTTTCTGAACGTGTGACTCTGTTCTGTTTTGTAATTCAGTTCAAGTGTAGCGGTTTTTACATTCCCTCTCTAAGTGATATCTTATGATAAGTGTCTTTTTCTGTGTGACTTATTTCACTTAGAATCGTCGTACCTAAATCCACTCATCGTGCTGCTACTAGCCTTATGACGTGGATTTCATGGCTGAGTGATATTCCATTGTACATGAGGACCACCACTTCTTTATCCATTTTTCGCTTTCCTAGGATATTTAAGGTGTAATGAAGTGGGGGTTCTTGTCAACAGAGCAGCCCTAAACTTTGGGGTGCCTGTGTCTTGCTGATTTTTAGTTTTCCCAATTTATACGCCCATGAGTGGAAGTGCCCTATGCTCTCCAAGCTGTGTTTTTTAGATGTTTCAGAACACACCGTACACTTCTCCAGAGTGGCTGTTGGCAATTTACATCCCACCCATCAGCGTAGCAAGGCTCCCATTTCTCCATGGCCGGTCCTGCATTTCTGGTTTGGACACTTTTTTCCGCATGGCCCTTTTGCCCGCTGGGAAGCAAGACTTCTTTGGAGCGCTGATTGGCCTTTCCAGGTTGCTTGGTTGGCCAAAAAGGGCGTATGCGTTTTTTCCTGAATATATTCAGGAAAAAACGCATACGCCCTTTTTGGCCAAGGGCATCATTGTCCACGTTTTGCCGCTTTTCATGTGCTTTCAAGGCGATTCGAATCTACCTCCTGAAATCTGTTTCCTGCAATTCTGCCTTGCTTTCAAAGCCTCTTCGTTGCCTTCCCTTAATATATTTGTGGACGAGAGGTATCATTTAAAACTCTGCAGGTTTGTGAATTGCAGTGCCCCTGAGCTCCATTTTTCAACTCGCTTTTTTGGGAGCTGGCCGCAAAAGCGCAGGATTGCTTCAGGCCCTCTTCTGGTTCTGGGGGGCAGGCTGAGCTTGTGCTTAATTCTTCTTCCTGATGGGAAAATAGAGTGACCTGTGCCTGTCCCAACACCTAGAGCTAGTCTCTCATTGGTTCCCCCTCTTCCCGTTCATCCTCAGGACAAATTGCAACCTGTACGGAACAGGAGGTTAAAGGTGCTGATTCTCCAAGGAGGGAGATGGCTAGTAAATCGGCTGGAATGGCGAACCCGAGCAAAGGAGATGAGAAATGAGGTGCGTTTTAGAAACCTTTCCCGATCACACGGTGTACCATCTTCTGGGTTTCTCATGCCTGTTTTCGACGTAGGAAGATGCCCTTGAACCTGGAGATTTGGGACCCATGGGATGGGTACCATGCAGTATTACTTGAAAGGGTCTGCGTTGGCTCACCCAACCTCACCGAACCTCTCAGCCCCAAGAGTGTCCACCCTTATGTCTCAATCAGCTGTGGGTCTAGATATGGTCAATCCAGGTTGCATCACAGCCCCTGAACGAATTTTGTAAGAATTTCTCTCTCTTTCACTGCCTTTGTTTCACGGGTTTTGAAAAGTAATTTATTTTTATAATGGGGTTTAGCTGCTTTTCACGGCTGTGTTTATGCCGCTTTACACCCCCTTGACTCACTTACAGAGAGATATCAATACATAGGTTTGAAGATTCTTACTAGTCAGATATATTCTTGTGCGGTGAATAGGGGGTGTTGAGTCCAGTTCACTGAAAAAGGAATAGGTCTTGTCTCTTACATATTGGGTTTATGGAACGGTATCGGAGCTAATTTGAAACCCTTGTTTTATGCATCACCCCACCTCACCTTTCCCGTTCAGCAGCCATAGTGTGTTTTCTAAACGTGTGACTCTGTTCTGTTTTGTAATTCAGTTCAAGTGTAGCGGTTTTTACATTCCCTCTCTAAGTGATATCTTATGATAAGTGTCTTTTTCTGTGTGACTTATTTCACTTAGAATCGTCGTACCTAAATCCACTCATCGTGCTGCTACTAGCCTTATGACGTGGATTTCCTGGCTGAGTGATATTCCATTGTACATGAGGACCACAACTTCTTTATCCATTTTTCTCTTTCCTAGGATATTTAAGGTGTAATGAAGTGGGGGTTCTTGTCAACAGAGCAGCCCTAAACTTTGGGGTGCCTGTGTCTTGCTGATTTTTAGTTTTCCCAATTTATACGCCCATGAGTGGAAGTGCCCTATGCTCTCCAAGCTGTGTTTTTTAGATGTTTCAGAACACACCGTACACTTCTCCAGAGTGGCTGTTGGCAATTTACATCCCACCCATCAGCGTAGCAAGGCTCCCATTTCTCCATGGCCGGTCCTGCATTTCTGGTTTGGACACTTTTTTCTGCATGGCCCTTTTGCCCGCTGGGAAGCGAGACTTCTTTGGAGCGCTGATTGGCCTTTCCAGGTTGCTTGGTTGGCCAAAAAGGGCGTATGCGTTTTTTCCTGAATATATTCAGGAAAAAACGCATACGCCCTTTTTGGCCAAGGGCATCATTGTCCACGTTTTGCCGCTTTTCATGTGCTTTCAAGGCGATTCGAATCTACCTCCTGAAATCTGTTTCCTGCAATTCTGCCTTGCTTTCAAAGCCTCTTCGTTGCCTTCCCTTAATATATTTGTGGACGAGAGGTATCATTTAAAACTCTGCAGGTTTGTGAATTGCAGTGCCCCTGAGCTCCATTTTTCAACTCGCTTTTTTGGGAGCTGGCCGCAAAAGCGCAGGATTGCTTCAGGCCCTCTTCTGGTTCTGGGGGGCAGGCTGAACTTGTGCTTAATTCTTCTTCCTGATGGGAAAATAGAGTGACCTGTGCCTGTCCCAACACCTAGAGCTAGTCTCTCATTGGTTCCCCCTCTTCCCGTTCATCCTCAGGACAAATTGCAACCTGTACGGAACAGGAGGTTAAAGGTGCTGATTCTCCAAGGAGGGAGATGGCTAGTAAATCGGCTGGAATGGCGAACCCAAGCAAAGGAGATGAGAAATGAGGTGCGTTTTAGAAACCTTTCCCGATCACACGGTGTACCATCTTCTGGGTTTCTCATGCCTGTTTTCGACGTAGGAAGATGCCCTTGAACCTGGAGATTTGGGACCCATGGGATGGGTACCATGCAGTATTACTTGAAAGGGTCTGCGTTGGCTCACCCAACCTCACCGAACCTCTCAGCCCCAAGAGTGTCCACCCTTATGTCTCAATCAGCTGTGGGTCTAGATATGGTCAATCCAGGTTGCATCACAGCCCCTGAACGAATTTTGTAAGAATTTCTCTCTCTTTCACTGCCTTTGTTTCACGGGTTTTGAAAAGTAATTTATTTTTATAATGGGGTTTAGCTGCTTTTCACGGCTGTGTTTATGCCGCTTTACACCCCCTTGACTCACTTACAGAGAGATATCAATACATAGGTTTGAAGATTCTTACTAGTCAGATATATTCTTGTGCGGTGAATAGGGGGTGTTGAGTCCAGTTCACTGAAAAAGGAATAGGTCTTGTCTCTTACATATTGGGTTTATGGAACGGTATCGGAGCTAATTTGAAACCCTTGTTTTATGCATCACCCCACCTCACCTTTCCCGTTCAGCAGCCATAGTGTCTTTTCTAAACGTGTGACTCTGTTCTGTTTTGTAATTCAGTTCAAGTGTAGCGGTTTTTACATTCCCTCTCTAAGTGATATCTTATGATAAGTGTCTTTTTCTGTGTGACTTATTTCACTTAGAATCGTCGTACCTAAATCCACTCATCGTGCTGCTACTAGCCTTATGACGTGGATTTCCTGGCTGAGTGATATTCCATTGTACATGAGGACCACAACTTCTTTATCCATTTTTCTCTTTCCTAGGATATTTAAGGTGTAATGAAGTGGGGGTTCTTGTCAACAGAGCAGCCCTAAACTTTGGGGTGCCTGTGTCTTGCTGATTTTTAGTTTTCCCAATTTATACGCCCATGAGTGGAAGTGCCCTATGCTCTCCAAGCTGTGTTTTTTAGATGTTTCAGAACACACCGTACACTTCTCCAGAGTGGCTGTTGGCAATTTACATCCCACCCATCAGCGTAGCAAGGCTCCCATTTCTCCATGGCCGGTCCTGCATTTCTGTTTTGGACACTTTTTTCTGCATGGCCCTTTTGCCCGCTGGGAAGCGAGACTTCTTTGGAGCGCTGATTGGCCTTTCCAGGTTGCTTGGTTGGCCAAAAAGGGCGTATGCGTTTTTTCCTGAATATATTCAGGAAAAAACCCATACGCCCTTTTTGGCCAAGGGCATCATTGTCCACGTTCTGCCGCTTTTCATGTGCTTTCAAGGCGATTCGAATCTACCTCCTGAAATCTGTTTCCTGCAATTCTGCCTTGCTTTCAAAGCCTCTTCGTTGCCTTCCCTTAATATATTTGTGGACGAGAGGTATCATTTAAAACTCTGCAGGTTTGTGAATTGCAGTGCCCCTGAGCTCCATTTTTCAACTCGCTTTTTTGGGAGCTGGCCGCAAAAGCGCAGGATTGCTTCAGGCCCTCTTCTGGTTCTGGGGGGCAGGCTGAACTTGTGCTTAATTCTTCTTCCTGATGGGAAAATAGAGTGACCTGTGCCTGTCCCAACACCTAGAGCTAGTCTCTCATTGGTTCCCCCTCTTCCCGTTCATCCTCAGGACAAATTGCAACCTGTACGGAACAGGAGGTTAAAGGTGCTGATTCTCCAAGGAGGGAGATGGCTAGTAAATCGGCTGGAATGGCGAACCCGAGCAAAGGAGATGAGAAATGAGGTGCGTTTTAGAAACCTTTCCCGATCACACGGTGTACCATCTTCTGGGTTTCTCATGCCTGTTTTCGACGTAGGAAGATGCCCTTGAACCTCGAGATTTGGGACCCATGGGATGGGTACCATGCAGTATTACTTGAAAGGGTCTGCGTTGGCTCACCCAACCTCACCGAACCTCTCAGCCCCAAGCGTGTCCACCCTTATGTCTCAATCAGCTGTGGGTCTAGATATGGTCAATCCAGGTTGCATCACAGCCCCTGAACGAATTTTGTAAGAATTTCTCTCTCTTTCACTGCCTTTGTTTCACGGGTTTTGAAAAGTAATTTATTTTTATAATGGGGTTTAGCTGCTTTTCACGGCTGTGTTTATGCCGCTTTACACCCCCTTGACTCACTTACAGAGAGATATCAATACATAGGTTTGAAGATTCTTACTAGTCAGATATATTCTTGTGCGGTGAATAGGGGGTGTTGAGTCCAGTTCACTGAAAAAGGAATAGGTCTTGTCTCTTACATATTGGGTTTATGGAACGGTATCGGAGCTAATTTGAAACCCTTGTTTTATGCATCACCCCACCTCACCTTTCCCGTTCAGCAGCCATAGTGTCTTTTCTAAACGTGTGACTCTGTTCTGTTTTGTAATTCAGTTCAAGTGTAGCGGTTTTTACATTCCCTCTCTAAGTGATATCTTATGATAAGTGTCTTTTTCTGTGTGACTTATTTCACTTAGAATCGTCGTACCTAAATCCACTCATCGTGCTGCTACTAGCCTTATGACGTGGATTTCCTGGCTGAGTGATATTCCATTGTACATGAGGACCACAACTTCTTTATCCATTTTTCTCTTTCCTAGGATATTTAAGGTGTAATGAAGTGGGGGTTCTTGTCAACAGAGCAGCCCTAAACTTTGGGGTGCCTGTGTCTTGCTGATTTTTAGTTTTCCCAATTTATACGCCCATGAGTGGAAGTGCCCTATGCTCTCCAAGCTGTGTTTTTTAGATGTTTCAGAACACACCGTACACTTCTCCAGAGTGGCTGTTGGCAATTTACATCCCACCCATCAGCGTAGCAAGGCTCCCATTTCTCCATGGCCGGTCCTGCATTTCTGTTTTGGACACTTTTTTCTGCATGGCCCTTTTGCCCGCTGGGAAGCGAGACTTCTTTGGAGCGCTGATTGGCCTTTCCAGGTTGCTTGGTTGGCCAAAAAGGGCGTATGCGTTTTTTCCTGAATATATTCAGGAAAAAACGCATACGCCCTTTTTGGCCAAGGGCATCATTGTCCACGTTCTGCCGCTTTTCATGTGCTTTCAAGGCGATTCGAATCTACCTCCTGAAATCTGTTTCCTGCAATTCTGCCTTGCTTTCAAAGCCTCTTCGTTGCCTTCCCTTAATATATTTGTGGACGAGAGGTATCATTTAAAACTCTGCAGGTTTGTGAATTGCAGTGCCCCTGAGCTCCATTTTTCAACTCGCTTTTTTGGGAGCTGGCCGCAAAAGCGCAGGATTGCTTCAGGCCCTCTTCTGGTTCTGGGGGGCAGGCTGAACTTGTGCTTAATTCTTCTTCCTGATGGGAAAATAGAGTGACCTGTGCCTGTCCCAACACCTAGAGCTAGTCTCTCATTGGTTCCCCCTCTTCCCGTTCATCCTCAGGACAAATTGCAACCTGTACGGAACAGGAGGTTAAAGGTGCTGATTCTCCAAGGAGGGAGATGGCTAGTAAATCGGCTGGAATGGCGAACCCGAGCAAAGGAGATGAGAAATGAGGTGCGTTTTAGAAACCTTTCCCGATCACACGGTGTACCATCTTCTGGGTTTCTCATGCCTGTTTTCGACGTAGGAAGATGCCCTTGAACCTGGAGATTTGGGACCCATGGGATGGGTACCATGCAGTATTACTTGAAAGGGTCTGCGTTGGCTCACCCAACCTCACCGAACCTCTCAGCCCCAAGAGTGTCCACCCTTATGTCTCAATCAGCTGTGGGTCTAGATATGGTCAATCCAGGTTGCATCACAGCCCCTGAACGAATTTTGTAAGAATTTCTCTCTCTTTCACTGCCTTTGTTTCACGGGTTTTGAAAAGTAATTTATTTTTATAATGGGGTTTAGCTGCTTTTCACGGCTGTGTTTATGCCGCTTTACACCCCCTTGACTCACTTACAGAGAGATATCAATACATAGGTTTGAAGATTCTTACTAGTCAGATATATTCTTGTGCGGTGAATAGGGGGTGTTGAGTCCAGTTCACTGAAAAAGGAATAGGTCTTGTCTCTTACATATTGGGTTTATGGAACGGTATCGGAGCTAATTTGAAACCCTTGTTTTATGCATCACCCCACCTCACCTTTCCCGTTCAGCAGCCATAGTGTGTTTTCTAAACGTGTGACTCTGTTCTGTTTTGTAATTCAGTTCAAGTGTAGCGGTTTTTACATTCCCTCTCTAAGTGATATCTTATGATAAGTGTCTTTTTCTATGTGACTTATTTCACTTAGAATCGTCGTACCTAAATCCACTCATCGTGCTGCTACTAGCCTTATGACGTGGATTTCCTGGCTGAGTGATATTCCATTGTACATGAGGACCCCAACTTCTTTATCCATTTTTCTCTTTCCTAGGATATTTAAGGTGTAATGAAGTGGGGGTTCTTGTCAACAGAGCAGCCCTAAACTTTGGGGTGCCTGTGTCTTGCTGATTTTTAGTTTTCCCAATTTATACGCCCATGAGTGGAAGTGCCCTATGCTCTCCAAGCTGTGTTTTTTAGATGTTTCAGAACACACCGTACACTTCTCCAGAGTGGCTGTTGGCAATTTACATCCCACCCATCAGCGTAGCAAGGCTCCCATTTCTCCATGGCCGGTCCTGCATTTCTGGTTTGGACACTTTTTTCTGCATGGCCCTTTTGCCCGCTGGGAAGCGAGACTTCTTTGGAGCGCTGATTGGCCTTTCCAGGTTGCTTGGTTGGCCAAAAAGGGCGTATGCGTTTTTTCCTGAATATATTCAGGAAAAAACGCATACGCCCTTTTTGGCCAAGGGCATCATTGTCCACGTTTTGCCGCTTTTCATGTGCTTTCAAGGCGATTCGAATCTACCTCCTGAAATCTGTTTCCTGCAATTCTGCCTTGCTTTCAAAGCCTCTTCGTTGCCTTCCCTTAATATATTTGTGGACGAGAGGTATCATTTAAAACTCTGCAGGTTTGTGAATTGCAGTGCCCCTGAGCTCCATTTTTCAACTCGCTTTTTTGGGAGCTGGCCGCAAAAGCGCAGGATTGCTTCAGGCCCTCTTCTGGTTCTGGGGGGCAGGCTGAACTTGTGCTTAATTCTTCTTCCTGATGGGAAAATAGAGTGACCTGTGCCTGTCCCAACACCTAGAGCTAGTCTCTCATTGGTTCCCCCTCTTCCCGTTCATCCTCAGGACAAATTGCAACCTGTACGGAACAGGAGGTTAAAGGTGCTGATTCTCCAAGGAGGGAGATGGCTAGTAAATCGGCTGGAATGGCGAACCCAAGCAAAGGAGATGAGAAATGAGGTGCGTTTTAGAAACCTTTCCCGATCACACGGTGTACCATCTTCTGGGTTTCTCATGCCTGTTTTCGACGTAGGAAGATGCCCTTGAACCTGGAGATTTGGGACCCATGGGATGGGTACCATGCAGTATTACTTGAAAGGGTCTGCGTTGGCTCACCCAACCTCACCGAACCTCTCAGCCCCAAGAGTGTCCACCCTTATGTCTCAATCAGCTGTGGGTCTAGATATGGTCAATCCAGGTTGCATCACAGCCCCTGAACGAATTTTGTAAGAATTTCTCTCTCTTTCACTGCCTTTGTTTCACGGGTTTTGAAAAGTAATTTATTTTTATAATGGGGTTTAGCTGCTTTTCACGGCTGTGTTTATGCCGCTTTACACCCCCTTGACTCACTTACAGAGAGATATCAATACATAGGTTTGAAGATTCTTACTAGTCAGATATATTCTTGTGCGGTGAATAGGGGGTGTTGAGTCCAGTTCACTGAAAAAGGAATAGGTCTTGTCTCTTACATATTGGGTTTATGGAACGGTATCGGAGCTAATTTGAAACCCTTGTTTTATGCATCACCCCACCTCACCTTTCCCGTTCAGCAGCCATAGTGTCTTTTCTAAACGTGTGACTCTGTTCTGTTTTGTAATTCAGTTCAAGTGTAGCGGTTTTTACATTCCCTCTCTAAGTGATATCTTATGATAAGTGTCTTTTTCTGTGTGACTTATTTCACTTAGAATCGTCGTACCTAAATCCACTCATCGTGCTGCTACTAGCCTTATGACGTGGATTTCCTGGCTGAGTGATATTCCATTGTACATGAGGACCACAACTTCTTTATCCATTTTTCTCTTTCCTAGGATATTTAAGGTGTAATGAAGTGGGGGTTCTTGTCAACAGAGCAGCCCTAAACTTTGGGGTGCCTGTGTCTTGCTGATTTTTAGTTTTCCCAATTTATACGCCCATGAGTGGAAGTGCCCTATGCTCTCCAAGCTGTGTTTTTTAGATGTTTCAGAACACACCGTACACTTCTCCAGAGTGGCTGTTGGCAATTTACATCCCACCCATCAGCGTAGCAAGGCTCCCATTTCTCCATGGCCGGTCCTGCATTTCTGTTTTGGACACTTTTTTCTGCATGGCCCTTTTGCCCGCTGGGAAGCGAGACTTCTTTGGAGCGCTGATTGGCCTTTCCAGGTTGCTTGGTTGGCCAAAAAGGGCGTATGCGTTTTTTCCTGAATATATTCAGGAAAAAACCCATACGCCCTTTTTGGCCAAGGGCATCATTGTCCACGTTCTGCCGCTTTTCATGTGCTTTCAAGGCGATTCGAATCTACCTCCTGAAATCTGTTTCCTGCAATTCTGCCTTGCTTTCAAAGCCTCTTCGTTGCCTTCCCTTAATATATTTGTGGACGAGAGGTATCATTTAAAACTCTGCAGGTTTGTGAATTGCAGTGCCCCTGAGCTCCATTTTTCAACTCGCTTTTTTGGGAGCTGGCCGCAAAAGCGCAGGATTGCTTCAGGCCCTCTTCTGGTTCTGGGGGGCAGGCTGAACTTGTGCTTAATTCTTCTTCCTGATGGGAAAATAGAGTGACCTGTGCCTGTCCCAACACCTAGAGCTAGTCTCTCATTGGTTCCCCCTCTTCCCGTTCATCCTCAGGACAAATTGCAACCTGTACGGAACAGGAGGTTAAAGGTGCTGATTCTCCAAGGAGGGAGATGGCTAGTAAATCGGCTGGAATGGCGAACCCGAGCAAAGGAGATGAGAAATGAGGTGCGTTTTAGAAACCTTTCCCGATCACACGGTGTACCATCTTCTGGGTTTCTCATGCCTGTTTTCGACGTAGGAAGATGCCCTTGAACCTCGAGATTTGGGACCCATGGGATGGGTACCATGCAGTATTACTTGAAAGGGTCTGCGTTGGCTCACCCAACCTCACCGAACCTCTCAGCCCCAAGCGTGTCCACCCTTATGTCTCAATCAGCTGTGGGTCTAGATATGGTCAATCCAGGTTGCATCACAGCCCCTGAACGAATTTTGTAAGAATTTCTCTCTCTTTCACTGCCTTTGTTTCACGGGTTTTGAAAAGTAATTTATTTTTATAATGGGGTTTAGCTGCTTTTCACGGCTGTGTTTATGCCGCTTTACACCCCCTTGACTCACTTACAGAGAGATATCAATACATAGGTTTGAAGATTCTTACTAGTCAGATATATTCTTGTGCGGTGAATAGGGGGTGTTGAGTCCAGTTCACTGAAAAAGGAATAGGTCTTGTCTCTTACATATTGGGTTTATGGAACGGTATCGGAGCTAATTTGAAACCCTTGTTTTATGCATCACCCCACCTCACCTTTCCCGTTCAGCAGCCATAGTGTCTTTTCTAAACGTGTGACTCTGTTCTGTTTTGTAATTCAGTTCAAGTGTAGCGGTTTTTACATTCCCTCTCTAAGTGATATCTTATGATAAGTGTCTTTTTCTGTGTGACTTATTTCACTTAGAATCGTCGTACCTAAATCCACTCATCGTGCTGCTACTAGCCTTATGACGTGGATTTCCTGGCTGAGTGATATTCCATTGTACATGAGGACCACAACTTCTTTATCCATTTTTCTCTTTCCTAGGATATTTAAGGTGTAATGAAGTGGGGGTTCTTGTCAACAGAGCAGCCCTAAACTTTGGGGTGCCTGTGTCTTGCTGATTTTTAGTTTTCCCAATTTATACGCCCATGAGTGGAAGTGCCCTATGCTCTCCAAGCTGTGTTTTTTAGATGTTTCAGAACACACCGTACACTTCTCCAGAGTGGCTGTTGGCAATTTACATCCCACCCATCAGCGTAGCAAGGCTCCCATTTCTCCATGGCCGGTCCTGCATTTCTGTTTTGGACACTTTTTTCTGCATGGCCCTTTTGCCCGCTGGGAAGCGAGACTTCTTTGGAGCGCTGATTGGCCTTTCCAGGTTGCTTGGTTGGCCAAAAAGGGCGTATGCGTTTTTTCCTGAATATATTCAGGAAAAAACGCATACGCCCTTTTTGGCCAAGGGCATCATTGTCCACGTTCTGCCGCTTTTCATGTGCTTTCAAGGCGATTCGAATCTACCTCCTGAAATCTGTTTCCTGCAATTCTGCCTTGCTTTCAAAGCCTCTTCGTTGCCTTCCCTTAATATATTTGTGGACGAGAGGTATCATTTAAAACTCTGCAGGTTTGTGAATTGCAGTGCCCCTGAGCTCCATTTTTCAACTCGCTTTTTTGGGAGCTGGCCGCAAAAGCGCAGGATTGCTTCAGGCCCTCTTCTGGTTCTGGGGGGCAGGCTGAACTTGTGCTTAATTCTTCTTCCTGATGGGAAAATAGAGTGACCTGTGCCTGTCCCAACACCTAGAGCTAGTCTCTCATTGGTTCCCCCTCTTCCCGTTCATCCTCAGGACAAATTGCAACCTGTACGGAACAGGAGGTTAAAGGTGCTGATTCTCCAAGGAGGGAGATGGCTAGTAAATCGGCTGGAATGGCGAACCCGAGCAAAGGAGATGAGAAATGAGGTGCGTTTTAGAAACCTTTCCCGATCACACGGTGTACCATCTTCTGGGTTTCTCATGCCTGTTTTCGACGTAGGAAGATGCCCTTGAACCTGGAGATTTGGGACCCATGGGATGGGTACCATGCAGTATTACTTGAAAGGGTCTGCGTTGGCTCACCCAACCTCACCGAACCTCTCAGCCCCAAGAGTGTCCACCCTTATGTCTCAATCAGCTGTGGGTCTAGATATGGTCAATCCAGGTTGCATCACAGCCCCTGAACGAATTTTGTAAGAATTTCTCTCTCTTTCACTGCCTTTGTTTCACGGGTTTTGAAAAGTAATTTATTTTTATAATGGGGTTTAGCTGCTTTTCACGGCTGTGTTTATGCCGCTTTACACCCCCTTGACTCACTTACAGAGAGATATCAATACATAGGTTTGAAGATTCTTACTAGTCAGATATATTCTTGTGCGGTGAATAGGGGGTGTTGAGTCCAGTTCACTGAAAAAGGAATAGGTCTTGTCTCTTACATATTGGGTTTATGGAACGGTATCGGAGCTAATTTGAAACCCTTGTTTTATGCATCACCCCACCTCACCTTTCCCGTTCAGCAGCCATAGTGTGTTTTCTAAACGTGTGACTCTGTTCTGTTTTGTAATTCAGTTCAAGTGTAGCGGTTTTTACATTCCCTCTCTAAGTGATATCTTATGATAAGTGTCTTTTTCTATGTGACTTATTTCACTTAGAATCGTCGTACCTAAATCCACTCATCGTGCTGCTACTAGCCTTATGACGTGGATTTCCTGGCTGAGTGATATTCCATTGTACATGAGGACCCCAACTTCTTTATCCATTTTTCTCTTTCCTAGGATATTTAAGGTGTAATGAAGTGGGGGTTCTTGTCAACAGAGCAGCCCTAAACTTTGGGGTGCCTGTGTCTTGCTGATTTTTAGTTTTCCCAATTTATACGCCCATGAGTGGAAGTGCCCTATGCTCTCCAAGCTGTGTTTTTTAGATGTTTCAGAACACACCGTACACTTCTCCAGAGTGGCTGTTGGCAATTTACATCCCACCCATCAGCGTAGCAAGGCTCCCATTTCTCCATGGCCGGTCCTGCATTTCTGGTTTGGACACTTTTTTCTGCATGGCCCTTTTGCCCGCTGGGAAGCGAGACTTCTTTGGAGCGCTGATTGGCCTTTCCAGGTTGCTTGGTTGGCCAAAAAGGGCGTATGCGTTTTTTCCTGAATATATTCAGGAAAAAACGCATATGCCCTTTTTGGCCAAGGGCATCATTGTCCACGTTTTCCCGCTTTTCATGTGCTTTCAAGGCGATTCGAATCTACCTCCTGAAATCTGTTTCCTGCAATTCTGCCTTGCTTTCAAAGCCTCTTCGTTGCCTTCCCTTAATATATTTGTGGACGAGAGGTATCATTTTAAACTCTGCAGGTTTGTGAATTGCAGTGCCCCTGAGCTCCATTTTTCAACTCGCTTTTTTGGGAGCTGGCCGCAAAAGCGCAGGATTGCTTCAGGCCCTCTTCTGGTTCTGGGGGGCAGGCTGAACTTGTGCTTAATTCTTCTTCCTGATGGGAAAATAGAGTGACCTGTGCCTGTCCCAACACCTAGAGCTAGTCTCTCATTGGTTCCCCCTCTTCCCGTTCATCCTCAGGACAAATTGCAACCTGTACGGAACAGGAGGTTAAAGGTGCTGATTCTCCAAGGAGGGAGATGGCTAGTAAATCGGCTGGAATGGCGAACCCGAGCAAAGGAGATGAGAAATGAGGTGCGTTTTAGAAACCTTTCCCGATCACACGGTGTACCATCTTCTGGGTTTCTCATGCCTGTTTTCGACGTAGGAAGATGCCCTTGAACCTGGAGATTTGGGACCCATGGGATGGGTACCATGCAGTATTACTTGAAAGGGTCTGTGTTGGCTCACCCAACCTCACCGAACCTCTCAGCCCCAAGAGTGTCCACCCTTATGTCTCAATCAGCTGTGGGTCTAGATATGGTCAATCCAGGTTGCATCACAGCCCCTGAACGAATTTTGTAAGAATTTCTCTCTCTTTCACTGCCTTTGTTTCACGGGTTTGAAAAGTAATTTATTTTTATAATGGGGTTTAGCTGCTTTTCACGGCTGTGTTTATGCCGCTTTACACCCCCTTGACTCACTTACAGAGAGATATGAATACATAGGTTTGAAGATTCTTACTAGTCAGATATATTCTTGTGCGGTGAATAGGGGGTGTTGAGTCCAGTTCACTGAAAAAGGAATAGGTCTTGTCTCTTACATATTGGGTTTATGGAACGGTATCGGAGCTAATTTGAAACCCTTGTTTTATGCATCACCCCACCTCACCTTTCCCGTTCAGCAGCCATAGTGTGTTTTCTAAACGTGTGACTCTGTTCTGTTTTGTAATTCAGTTCAAGTGTAGCGGTTTTTACATTCCCTCTCTAAGTGATATCTTATGATAAGTGTCTTTTTCTGTGTGACTTATTTCACTTAGAATCGTCGTACCTAAATCCACTCATCGTGCTGCTACTAGCCTTATGACGTGGATTTCATGGCTGAGTGATATTCCATTGTACATGAGGACCACAACTTCTTTATCCATTTTTCTCTTTCCTAGGATATTTAAGGTGTAATGAAGTGAGGGTTCTTGTCAACAGAGCAGCCCTAAACTTTGGGGTGCCTGTGTCTTGCTGATTTTTAGTTTTCCCAATTTATACGCCCATGAGTGGAAGTGCCCTATGCTCTCCAAACTGTGTTTTTTAGATGTTTCAGAACACACCGTACACTTCTGCAGAGTGGCTGTTGGCAATTTACATCCCACCCATCAGCGTAGCAAGGCTCCCATTTCTCCATGGCTGGTCCTGCATTTCTGGTTTGGACACTTTTTTCTGCATGGCCCTTTTGCCCGCTGGGAAGCGAGACTTCTTTGGAGCGCTGATTGGCCTTTCCAGGTTGCTTGGTTGGCCAAAAAGGGCGTATGCGTTTTTTCCTGAATATATTCAGGAAAAAACGCATACGCCCTTATTGGCCAAGGGCATCATTGTCCACGTTTTGCCGCTTTTCATGCGCTTTCAAGGCGATTCGAATCTACCTCCTGAAATCTGTTTCCTGCAATTCTGCCTTGCTTTCAAAGCCTCTTCGTTGCCTTCCCTTAATATATTTGTGGACGAGAGGTATCATTTAAAACTCTGCAGGTTTGTGAATTGCAGTGCCCCTGAGCTCCATTTTTCAACTCGCTTTTTTGGGAGCTGGCCGCAAAAGCGCAGGATTGCTTCAGGCCCTCTTCTGGTTCTGGGGGGCAGGCTGAGCTTGTGCTTAATTCTTCTTCCTGATGGGAAAATAGAGTGACCTGTGCCTGTCCCAACACCTAGAGCTAGTCTCTCATTGGTTCCCCCTCTTCCCGTTCATCCTCAGGACAAATTGCAACCTGTACGGAACAGGAGGTTAAAGGTGCTGATTCTCCAAGGAGGGAGATGGCTAGTAAATCGGCTGGAATGGCGAACCCGAGCAAAGGAGATGAGAAATGAGGTGCGTTTTAGAAACCTTTCCCGATCACACGGTGTACCATCTTCTGGGTTTCTCATGCCTGTTTTCGACGTAGGAAGATGCCCTTGAACCTGGATATTTGGGACCCATGGGATGGGTACCATGCAGTATTACTTGAAAGGGTCTGCGTTGGCTCACCCAACCTCACCGAACCTCTCAGCCCCAAGAGTGTCCACCCTTATGTCTCAATCAGCTGTGGGTCTAGATATGGTCAATCCAGGTTGCATCACAGCCCCTGAACGAATTTTGTAAGAATTTCTCTCCCTTTCACTGCCTTTGTTTCACGGGTTTTGAAAAGTAATTTATTTTTATATTGGGGTTTAGCTGCTTTTCACGGCTGTGTTTATGCCGCTTTACACCCCCTTGACTCACTTACAGAGAGATATCAATACATAGGTTTGAAGATTCTTACTAGTCAGATATATTCTTGTGCGGTGAATAGGGGGTGTTGAGTCCAGTTCACTGAAAAAGGAATAGGTCTTGTCTCTTACATATTGGGTTTATGGAACGGTATCTGAGCTAATTTGAAACCCTTGTTTTATGCATCACCCCACCTCACCTTTCCCGTTCAGCAGCCATAGTGTGTTTTCTGAACGTGTGACTCTGTTCTGTTTTGTAATTCAGTTCAAGTGTAGCGGTTTTTACATTCCCTCTCTAAGTGATATCTTATGATAAGTGTCTTTTTCTGTGTGACTTATTTCACTTAGAATCGTCGTACCTAAATCCACTCATCGTGCTGCTACTAGCCTTATGACGTGGATTTCATGGCTGAGTGATATTCCATTGTACATGAGGACCACAACTTCTTTATCCATTTTTCGCTTTCCTAGGATATTTAAGGTGTAATGAAGTGGGGGTTCTTGTCAACAGAGCAGCCCTAAACTTTGGGGTGCCTGTGTCTTGCTGATTTTTAGTTTTCCCAATTTATACGCCCATGAGTGGAAGTGCCCTATGCTCTCCAAGCTGTGTTTTTTAGATGTTTCAGAACACACCGTACACTTCTCCAGAGTGGCTGTTGGCAATTTACATCCCACCCATCAGCGTAGCAAGGCTCCCATTTCTCCATGGCCGGTCCTGCATTTCTGGTTTGGACACTTTTTTCCGCATGGCCCTTTTGCCCGCTGGGAAGCGAGACTTCTTTGGAGCGCTGATTGGCCTTTCCAGGTTGCTTGGTTGGCCAAAAAGGGCGTATGCGTTTTTTCCTGAATATATTCAGGAAAAAACGCATACGCCCTTTTTGGCCAAGGGCATCATTGTCCACGTTTTGCCGCTTTTCATGTGCTTTCAAGGCGATTCGAATCTACCTCCTGAAATCTGTTTCCTGCAATTCTGCCTTGCTTTCAAAGCCTCTTCGTTGCCTTCCCTTAATATATTTGTGGACGAGAGGTATCATTTAAAACTCTGCAGGTTTGTGAATTGCAGTGCCCCTGAGCTCCATTTTTCAACTCGCTTTTTTGGGAGCTGGCCGGAAAAGCGCAGGATTGCTTCAGGCCCTCTTCTGGTTCTGGGGGGCAGGCTGAGCTTGTGCTTAATTCTTCTTCCTGATGGGAAAATAGAGTGACCTGTGCCTGTCCCAACACCTAGAGCTAGTCTCTCATTGGTTCCCCCTCTTCCCGTTCATCCTCAGGACAAATTGCAACCTGTACGGAACAGGAGGTTAAAGGTGCTGATTCTCCAAGGAGGGAGATGGTTAGTAAATCGGCTGGAATGGCGAACCCGAGCAAAGGAGATGAGAAATGAGGTGCGTTTTAGAAACCTTTTCCGATCACACCGTGTACCATCTTCTGGGTTTCTCATGCCTGTTTTCGACGTAGGAAGATGCCCTTGAACCTGGAGATTTGGGACCCATGGGATGGGAACCATGCAGTATTACTTGAAAGGGTCTGCGTTGGCTCACCCAACCTCACCGAACCTCTCAGCCCCAAGAGTGTCCACCCTTATGTCTCAATCAGCTGTGGGTCTAGATATGGTCAATCCAGGTTGCATCACAGCCCGTGAACGAATTTTGTAAGAATTTCTCTCTCTTTCACTGTCTTTGTTTCACGGGTTTTGAAAAGTAATTTATTTTTATAATGGGGTTTAGCTGCTTTTCACGGCTGTGTTTATGCCGCTTTACACCCCCTTGACTCACTTACAGAGAGATATCAATACATAGGTTTGAAGATTCTTACTAGTCAGATATATTCTTGTGCGGTGAATAGGGGGTGTTGAGTCCAGTTCACTGAAAAAGGAATAGGTCTTGTCTCTTACATATTGGGTTTACGGAACGGTATCTGAGCTAATTTGAAACCCTTGTTTTATGCATCACCCCACCTCACCTTTCCCGTTCAGCAGCCATAGTGTGTTTCCTAAACGTGTGACTCTGTTCTGTTTTGCAATTCAGTTCAAGTGTAGCGGTTTTTACATTCCCTCTAGAAGTGATATCTTATGATAAGTGTCTTTTTCTGTGTGACTTATTTCACTTAGAATCGTCGTACCTAAATCCACTCATCGTGCTGCTACTAGCCTTATGACGTGGATTTCATGGCTGAGTGATATTCCATTGTACATGAGGACCCCAACTTCTTTATCCATTTTTCTCTTTCCTAGGATATTTAAGGTGTAATGAAGTGGGGGTTCTTGTCAACAGAGCAGCCCTAAACTTTGGGGTGCCTGTGTCTTGCTGATTTTTAGTTTTCCCAATTTATACGCCCATGAGTGGAAGTGCCCTATGCTCTCCAAGCTGTGTTTTTTAGATGTTTCAGAACACACCGTACACTTCTCCAGAGTGGCTGTTGGCAATTTACATCCCACCGATCAGCGTAGCAAGGCTCCCATTTCTCCATGGCCGGTCCTGCATTTCTGGTTTGGACACTTTTTTCCGCATGGCCCTTTTGCCCGCTGGGAAGCGAGACTTCTTTGGAGCGCTGATTGGCCTTTCCAGGTTGCTTGGTTGGCCAAAAAGGGCGTATGCGTTTTTTCCTGAATATATTCAGGAAAAAACGCATACGCCCTTTTTGGCCAAGGGCATCATTGTCCACGTTTTGCCGCTTTTCATGTGCTTTCAAGGTGATTCGAATCTACCTCCTGAAATCTGTTTCCTGCAATTCTGCCTTGCTTTCAAAGCCTCTTCGTTGCCTTCCCTTAATATATTTGTGGATGAGAGGTATCATTTAAAACTCTGCAGGTTTGTGAATTGCAGTGCCCCTGAGCTCCATTTTTCAACTCGCTTTTTTGGGAGCTGGCCGCAAAAGCGCAGGATTGCTTCAGGCCCTCTTCTGGTTCTGGGGGGCAGGCTGAGCTTGTGCTTAATTCTTCTTCCTGATGGGAAAATAGAGTGACCTGTGCCTGTCCCAACACCTAGAGCTAGTCTCTCATTGGTTCCCCCTCTTCCCGTTCATCCTCAGGACAAATTGCAACCTGTACGGAACAGGAGGTTAAAGGTGCTGATTCTCCAAGGAGGGAGATGGCTAGTAAATCGGCTGGAATGGCGAACCCGAGCAAAGGAGATGAGAAATGAGGTGCGTTTTAGAAACCTTTCCCGATCACACGGTGTACCATCTTCTGGGTTTCTCATGCCTGTTTTCGACGTAGGAAGATGCCCTTGAACCTCGAGATTTGGGACCCATGGGATGGGTACCATGCAGTATTACTTGAAAGGGTCTGCGTTGGCTCACCCAACCTCACCGAACCTCTCAGCCCCAAGAGTGTCCACCCTTATGTCTCAATCAGCTGTGGGTCTAGATATGGTCAATCCAGGTTGCATCACAGCCCCTGAACGAATTTTGTAAGAATTTCTCTCTCTTTCACTGTCTTTGTTTCACGGGTTTTGAAAAATAATTTATTTTTATAATGGGGTTTAGCTGCTTTTCACGGCTGTGTTTATGCCGCTTTACACCCCCTTGACTCACTTACAGAGAGATATCAATACATAGGTTTGAAGATTCTTACTAGTCAGATATATTCTTGTGCGGTGAATAGGGGGTGTTGAGTCCAGTTCACTGAAAAAGGAATAGGTCTTGTCTCTTACATATTGGGTTTATGGAACGGTATCGGAGCTAATTTGAAACCCTTGTTTTATGCATCACCCCACCTCACCTTTCCCGTTCAGCAGCCATAGTGTGTTTCCTAAACGTGTGACTCTGTTCTGTTTTGCAATTCAGTTCAAGTGTAGCGGTTTTTACATTCCCTCTCTAAGTGATATATTATGATAAGTGTCTTTTTCTGTGTGACTTATTTCACTTAGAATCGTCGTACCTAAATCCACTCATCGTGCTGCTACTAGCCTTATGACGTGGATTTCATGGCTGAGTGATATTCCATTGTACATGAGGACCCCAACTTCTTTATCCATTTTTCTCTTTCCTAGGATATTTAAGGTGTAATGAAGTGGGGGTTCTTGTCAACAGAGCAGCCCTAAACTTTGGGGTGCCTGTGTCTTGCTGATTTTTAGTTTTCCCAATTTATACGCCCATGAGTGGAAGTGCCCTATGCTCTCCAAGCTGTGTTTTTTAGATGTTTCAGAACACACCGTACACTTCTCCAGAGTGGCTGTTGGCAATTTACATCCCACCGATCAGCGTAGCAAGGCTCCCATTTCTCCATGGCCGGTCCTGCATTTCTGGTTTGGACACTTTTTTCCGCATGGCCCTTTTGCCCGCTGGGAAGCGAGACTTCTTTGGAGCGCTGATTGGCCTTTCCAGGTTGCTTGGTTGGCCAAAAAGGGCGTATGCGTTTTTTCCTGAATATATTCAGGAAAAAACGCATACGCCCTTTTTGGCCAAGGGCATCATTGTCCACGTTTTGCCGCTTTTCATGTGCTTTCAAGGCGATTCGAATCTACCTCCTGAAATCTGTTTCCTGCAATTCTGCCTTGCTTTCAAAGCCTCTTCGTTGCCTTCCCTTAATATATTTGTGGACGAGAGGTATCATTTAAAACTCTGCAGGTTTGTGAATTGCAGTGCCCCTGAGCTCCATTTTTCAACTCGCTTTTTTGGGAGCTGGCCGCAAAAGCACAGGATTGCTTCAGGCCCTCTTCTGGTTCTGGGGGGCAGGCTGAGCTTGTGCTTATTTCTTCTTCCTGATGGGAAAATAGAGTGACCTGTGCCTTTCCCAACCCCTAGAGCTAGTCTCTCATTGGATCCCCCTCTTCCCGTTCATCCTCAGGACAAATTGCAACCTGTACGGAACAGGAGGTTAAAGGTGCTGATTCTCCAAGGAGGGAGATGGCTAGTAAATCGGCTGGAATGGCGAACCCGAGCAAAGGAGATGAGAAATGTGGTGCGTTTTAGAAACCTTTCCCGATCACACGGTGTACCATCTTCTGGGTTTCTCATGCCTGTTTTCGACGTAGGAAGATGCCCTTGAACCTGGAGATTTGGGACCCATTGGATGGGTACCATGCAGTACTACTTGAAAGGGTCTGCGTTGGCTCACCCAACCTCACCGAACCTCTCAGCCCCAAGAGTGTCCACCCTTATGTCTCAATCAGCTGTGGGTCTAGATATGGTCCATCCAGGTTGCATCACAGCCCCTGAACGAATTTTGTAAGAATTTCTCTCTCTTTCACTGCCTTTGTTTCACGGGTTTTGAAAAGTAATTTATTTTTATAATGGGGTTTAGCTGCTTTTCACGGCTGTGTTTATGCCGCTTTACACCCCCTTGACTCACTTACAGAGAGATATCAATACATAGGTTTGAAGATTCTTACTAATCAGATATATTCTTGTGCGGTGAATAGGGGGTGTTGAGTCCAGTTCACTGAAAAAGGAATAGGTCTTGTCTCTTACATATTGGGTTTATGGAACGGTATCTGAGCTAATTTGAAACCCTTGTTTTATGCATCACCCCACCTCACCTTTCCCGTTCAGCAGCCATAGTGTGTTTCCTGAACGTGTGACTCTGTTCTGTTTTGCAATTCATTTCAAGTGTAGCGGTTTTTACATTCCCTCTCTAAGTGATATCTTATGATAAGTGTCTTTTTCTGTGTGACTTATTTCACTTAGAATCGTCGTACCTAAATCCACTCATCGTGCTGCTACTAGCCTTATGACGTTGATTTCATGGCTGAGTGATATTCCATTGTACATGAGGACCCCAACTTCTTTATCCATTTTTCTCTTTCCTAGGATATTTAAGGTGTAATGAAGTGGGGGTTCTTGTCAACAGAGCAGCCCTAAACTTTGGGGTGCCTGTGTCTTGCTGATTTTTAGTTTTCCCAATTTATACGCCCATGAGTGGAAGTGCCCTATGCTCTCCAAGCTGTGTTTTTTAGATGTTTCAGAACACACCGTACACTTCTCCAGAGTGGCTGTTGGCAATTTACATCCCGCCCATCAGCGTAGCAAGGCTCCCATTTCTCCATGGCCGGTCCTGCATTTCTGGTTTGGACACTTTTTTCCGCATGGCCCTTTTGCCCGCTGGGAAGCGAGACTTCTTTGGAGCGCTGATTGGCCTTTCCAGGTTGCTTGGTTGGCCAAAAAGGGCGAATGCGTTTTTTCCTGAATATATTCAGGAAAAAACGCATACGCCCTTTTTGGCCAAGGGCATCATTGTCCACGTTTTGCCGCTTTTCATGTGCTTTCAAGGCGATTCGAATCTACCTCCTGAAATCTGTTTCCTGCAATTCTGCCTTGCTTTCAAAGCCTCTTCGTTGCCTTCCCTTAATATATTTGTGGACGAGAGGTATCATTTAAAACTCTGCAGGTTTGTGAATTGCAGTGCCCCTGAGCTCCATTTTTCAACTCGCTTTTTTGGGAGCTGGCCGCAAAAGCACAGGATTGCTTCAGGCCCTCTTCTGGTTCTGGGGGGCAGGCTGAGCTTGTGCTTATTTCTTCTTCCTGATGGGAAAATAGAGTGACCTGTGCCTGTCCCAACCCCTAGAGCTAGTCTCTCATTGGTTCCCCCTCTTCCCGTTCATCCTCAGGACAAATTGCAACCTGTACAGAACAGGAGGTTAAAGGTGCTGATTCTCCAAGGAGGGAGATGGCTAGTAAATCGGCTGGAATGGCGAACCCGAGCAAAGGAGATGAGAAATGAGGTGCGTTTTAGAAACCTTTCCCGATCACACGGTGTACCATCTTCTGGGTTTCTCATGCCTGTTTTCGACGTAGGAAGATGCCCTTGAACCTGGAGATTTGGGACCCATGGGATGGGTACCATGCAGTACTACTTGAAAGGGTCTGCGTTGGCTCACCCAACCTCACCGAACCTCTCAGCCCCAAGAGTGTCCACCCTTATGTCTCAATCAGCTGTGGGTCTAGATATGGTCCATCCAGGTTGCATCACAGCCCCTGAACGAATTTTGTAAGAATTTCTCTCTCTTTCACTGCCTTTGTTTCACGGGTTTTGAAAAGTAATTTATTTTTATAATGGGGTTTAGCTGCTTTTCACGGCTGTGTTTATGCCGCTTTACACCCCCTTGACTCACTTACAGAGAGATATCAATACATAGGTTTGAAGATTCTTACTAGTCAGATATATTCTTGTGCGGTGAATAGGGGGTGTTGAGTCCAGTTCACTGAAAAAGGAATAGGTCTTGTCTCTTACATATTGGGTTTATGGAACGGTATCGGAGCTAATTTGAAACCCTTGTTTTATGCATCACCCCACCTCACCTTTCCCGTTCAGCAGCCATAGTGTGTTTCCTGAACGTGTGACTCTGTTCTGTTTTGCAATTCAGTTCAAGTGTAGCGGTTTTTACATTCCCTCTCTAAGTGATATCTTATGATAAGTGTCTTTTTCTGTGTGACTTATTTCACTTAGAATCGTCGTACCTAAATCCACTCATCGTGCTGCTACTAGCCATATGACGTTGATTTCATGGCTGAGTGATATTCCATTGTACATGAGGACCACAACTTCTTTATCCATTTTTCTCTTTCCTAGGATATTTAAGGTGTAATGAAGTGGGGGTTCTTGTCCACAGAGCAGCCCTAAACTTTGGGGTGCCTGTGTCTTGCTGATTTTTAGTTTTCCCAATTTATACGCCCATGAGTGGAAGTGCCCTATGCTCTCCAAGCTGTGTTTTTTAGATGTTTCAGAACACACCGTACACTTCTCCAGAGTGGCTGTTGGCAATTTACATCCCACCCATCAGCGTAGCAAGGCTCCCATTTCTCCATGGCCGGTCCTGCATTTCTGGTTTGGACACTTTTTTCCGCATGGCCCTTTTGCCCGCTGGGAAGCGAGACTTCTTTGGAGCGCTGATTGGCCTTTCCAGGTTGCTTGGTTGGCCAAAAAGGGCGTATGCGTTTTTTCCTGAATATATTCAGGAAAAAACGCATACGCCCTTTTTGGCCAAGGGCATCATTGTCCACGTTTTGCCGCTTTTCATGTGCTTTCAAGGCGATTCGAATCTACCTCCTGAAATCTGTTTCCTGCAATTCTGCCTTGCTTTCAAAGCCTCTTCGTTGCCTTCCCTTAATATATTTGTGGACGAGAGGTACCATTTAAAACTCTGCAGGTTTGTGAATTGCAGTGCCCCTGAGCTCCATTTTTCAACTCGCTTTTTTGGGAGCTGGCCGCAAAAGCGCAGGATTGCTTCAGGCCCTCTTCTGGTTCTGGGGGGCAGGCTGAGCTTGTGCTTAATTCTTCTTCCTGATGGGGAAATAGAGTGACCTGTGCCTGTCCCAACACCTAGAGCTAGTCTCTCATTGGTTCCCCCTCTTCCCGTTCATCCTCAGGACAAATTGCAACCTGTACGGAACAGGAGGTTAAAGGTGCTGATTCTCCAAGGAGGGAGATGGCTAGTAAATCGGCTGGAATGGCGAACCCGAGCAAAGGAGATGAGAAATGAGGTGCGTTTTAGAAACCTTTCCCGATCACATGGTGTACCATCTTCTGGGTTTCTCATGCCTGTTTTCGACGTAGGAAGATGCCCTTGAACCTGGAGATTTGGGACCCATGGGATGGGTACCATGCAGTATTACTTGAAAGGGTCTGCGTTGGCTCACCCAACCTCACCGAACCTCTCAGCCCCAAGAGTGTCCACCCTTATGTCTCAATCAGCTGTGGGTCTAGATATGGTCAATCCAGGTTGCATCACAGCCCCTGAACGAATTTTGTAAGAATTTCTCTCTCTTTCACTGCCTTTGTTTCACGGGTTTTGAAAAGTAATTTATTTTTATAATGGGGTTTAGCTGCTTTTCACGGCTGTGTTTATGCCGCTTTACACCCCCTTGACTCACGTACAGAGAGATATCAATACATAGGTTTGAAGATTCTTACTAGTCAGATATATTCTTGTGCGGTGAATAGGGGGTGTTGAGTCCAGTTCACTGAAAAAGGAATAGGTCTTGTCTCTTACATATTGGGTTTATGGAACGGTATCGGAGCTAATTTGAAACCCTTGTTTTATGCATCACCCCACCTCACCTTTCCCGTTCAGCAGCCATAGTGTGTTTTCTGAACGTGTGACTCTGTTCTGTTTTGTAATTCAGTTCAAGTGTAGCGGTTTTTACATTCCCTCTCTAAGTGATATCTTATGATAAGTGTCTTTTTCTGTGTGACTTATTTCACTTAGAATCGTCGTACCTAAATCCACTCATCGTGCTGCTACTAGCCTTATGACGTGGATTTCATGGCTGAGTGATATTCCATTGTACATGAGGACCACAACTTCTTTATCCATTTTTCGCTTTCCTAGGATATTTAAGGTGTAATGAAGTGGGGGTTCTTGTCAACAGAGCAGCCCTAAACTTTGGGGTGCCTGTGTCTTGCTGATTTTTAGTTTTCCCAATTTATACGCCCATGAGTGGAAGTGCCCTATGCTCTCCAAGCTGTGTTTTTTGGATGTTTCAGAACACACCGTACACTTCTCCAGAGTGGCTGTTGGCAATTTACATCCCACCCATCAGCGTAGCAAGGCTCCCATTTCTCCATGGCCGGTCCTGCATTTCTGGTTTGGACACTTTTTTCCGCATGGCCCTTTTGCCCGCTGGGAAGCGAGACTTCTTTGGAGCGCTGATTGGCCTTTCCAGGTTGCTTGGTTGGCCAAAAAGGGCGTATGCGTTTTTTCCTGAATATATTCAGGAAAAAACGCATACGCCCTTTTTGGCCAAGGGCATCATTGTCCACGTTTTGCCGCTTTTCATGTGCTTTCAAGGCGATTCGAATCTACCTCCTGAAATCTGTTTCCTGCAATTCTGCCTTGCTTTCAAAGCCTCTTCGTTGCCTTCCCTTAGTATATTTGTGGACGAGAGGTATCATTTAAAACTGTGCAGGTTTGTGAATTGCAGTGCCCCTGAGCTCCATTTTTCAACTCGCTTTTTTGGGAGCTGGCCGCAAAAGCGCAGGATTGCTTCAGGCCCTCTTCTGGTTCTGGGGGGCAGGCTGAGCTTGTGTTTAATTCTTCTTCCTGATGGGAAAATAGAGTGACCTGTGCCTGTCCCAACACCTAGAGCTAGTCTCTCATTGGTTCCCCCTCTTCCCGTTCATCCTCAGGACAAATTGCAACCTGTACGGAACAGGAGGTTAAAGGTGCTGATTCTCCAAGGAGGGAGATGGCTAGTAAATCGGCTGGAATGGCGAACCCGAGCAAAGGAGATGAGAAATGAGGTGCGTTTTAGAAACCTTTCCCGATCACACGGTGTACCATCTTCTGGGTTTCTCATGCCTGTTTTCGACGTAGGAAGATGCCCTTGAACCTGGAGATTTGGGACCCATGGGATGGGTACCATGCAGTATTACTTGAAAGGGTCTGCGTTGGCTCACCCAACCTCACCGAACCTCTCAGCCCCAAGAGTGTCCACCCTTATGTCTCAATCAGCTGTGGGTCTAGATATGGTCAATCCAGGTTGCATCACAGCCACTGAACGAATTTTGTAAGAATTTCTCTCTCTTTCACTGTCTTTGTTTCACGGGTTTTGAAAAGTAATTTATTTTTATAATGGGGTTTAGCTGCTTTTCACGGCTGTGTTTATGCCGCTTTACACCCCCTTGACTCACTTACAGAGAGATATCAATACATAGGTTTGAAGATTCTTACTAGTCAGATATATTCTTGTGCGGTGAATAGGGGGTGTTGAGTCCAGTTCACTGAAAAAGGAATAGGTCTTGTCTCTTACATATTGGGTTTATGGAACGGTATCTGAGCTAATTTGAAACCCTTGTTTTATGCATCACCCCACCTCACCTTTCCCGTTCAGCAGCCATAGTGTGTTT
Organism: Balaenoptera acutorostrata; assembly: GCF_949987535.1. NCBI lineage: Eukaryota > Metazoa > Chordata > Mammalia > Artiodactyla > Balaenopteridae > Balaenoptera > Balaenoptera acutorostrata. The sequence goes on along the minus strand of NW_026646816.1, from coordinate 36,130 downwards.
CCTGAACGTGTGACTCTGTTCTGTTTTGCAATTCAGTTCAAGTGTAGCGGTTTTTACATTCCCTCTCTAAGTGATATCTTATGATAAGTGTCTTTTTCTGTGTGACTTATTTCACTTAGAATCGTCGTACCTAAATCCACTCATCGTGCTGCTACTAGCCGTATGACGTTGATTTCATGGCTGAGTGATATTCCATTGTACATGAGGACCCCAACTTCTTTATCCATTTTTCGCTTTCCTAGGATATTTAAGGTGTAATGAAGTGGGGGTTCTTGTCAACAGAGCAGCCCTAAACTTTGGGGTGCCTGTGTCTTGCTGATTTTTAGTTTTCCCAATTTATACGCCCATGAGTGGAAGTGCCCTATGCTCTCCAAGCTGTGTTTTTTAGATGTTTCAGAACACACCGTACACTTCTCCAGAGTGGCTGTTGGCAATTTACATCCCACCCATCAGCGTAGCAAGGCTCCCATTTCTCCATGGCCGGTCCTGCATTTCTGGTTTGGACACTTTTTTCCGCATGGCCCTTTTGCCCGCTGGGAAGCGAGACTTCTTTGGAGCGCTGATTGGCCTTTCCAGGTTGCTTGGTTGGCCAAAAAGGGCGTATGCGTTTTTTCCTGAATATATTCAGGAAAAAACGCATACGCCCTTTTTGGCCAAGGGCATCATTGTCCACGTTTTGCCGCTTTTCATGTGCTTTCAAGGCGATTCGAATCTACCTCCTGAAATCTGTTTCCTGCAATTCTGCCTTGCTTTCAAAGCCTCTTCGTTGCCTTCCCTTAATATATTTGTGGACGAGAGGTATCATTTAAAACTCTGCAGGTTTGTGAATTGCAGTGCCCCTGAGCTCCATTTTTCAACTCGCTTTTTTGGGAGCTGGCCGCAAAAGCGCAGGATTGCTTCAGGCCCTCTTCTGGTTCTGGGGGGCAGGCTGAGCTTGTGCTTAATTCTTCTTCCTGATGGGGAAATAGAGTGACCTGTGCCTGTCCCAACACCTAGAGCTAGTCTCTCATTGGTTCCCCCTCTTCCCGTTCATCCTCAGGACAAATTGCAACCTGTACGGAACAGGAGGTTAAAGGTGCTGATTCTCCAAGGAGGGAGATGGCTAGTAAATCGGCTGGAATGGCGAACCCGAGCAAAGGAGATGAGAAATGAGGTGCGTTTTAGAAACCTTTCCCGATCACATGGTGTACCATCTTCTGGGTTTCTCATGCCTGTTTTCGACGTAGGAAGATGCCCTTGAACCTGGATATTTGGGACCCATGGGATGGGTACCATGCAGTATTACTTGAAAGGGTCTGCGTTGGCTCACCCAACCTCACCGAACCTCTCAGCCCCAAGAGTGTCCACCCTTATGTCTCAATCAGCTGTGGGTCTAGATATGGTCAATCCAGGTTGCATCACAGCCCCTGAACGAATTTTGTAAGAATTTCTCTCTCTTTCACTGCCTTTGTTTCACGGGTTTTGAAAAGTAATTTATTTTTATAATGGGGTTTAGCTGCTTTTCACGGCTGTGTTTATGCCGCTTTACACCCCCTTGACTCACGTACAGAGAGATATCAATACATAGGTTTGAAGATTCTTACTAGTCAGATATATTCTTGTGCGGTGAATAGGGGGTGTTGAGTCCAGTTCACTGAAAAAGGAATAGGTCTTGTCTCTTACATATTGGGTTTATGGAACGGTATCGGAGCTAATTTGAAACCCTTGTTTTATGCATCACCCCACCTCACCTTTCCCGTTCATCAGCCATAGTGTGTTTCCTAAACGTGTGACTCTGTTCTGTTTTGCAATTCAGTTCAAGTGTAGCGGGTTTTACATTCCCTCTAGAAGTGATATCTTATGATAAGTGTCTTTTTCTGTGTGACTTATTTCACTTAGAATCGTCGTACCTAAATCCACTCATCGTGCTGCTACTAGCCTTATGACGTTGATTTCATGGCTGAGTGATATTCCATTGTACAGGAGGACCCCATCTTCTTTATCCATTTTTCGCTTTCCTAGGATATTTAAGGTGTAATGAAGTGGGGGTTCTTGTCAACAGAGCAGCCCTAAACTTTGGGGTGCCTGTGTCTTGCTGATTTTTAGTTTTCCCAATTTATACGCCCATGAGTGGAAGTGCCCTATGCTCTCCAAGCTGTGTTTTTTAGATATTTCAGAACACACCGTACACTTCTCCAGAGTGGCTGTTGGCAATTTACATCCCACCCATCAGCGTAGCAAGGCTCCCATTTCTCCATGGCCGGTCCTGCATTTCTGGTTTGGACACTTTTTTCCGCATGGCCCTTTTGCCCGCTGGGAAGCGAGACTTCTTTGGAGCGCTGATTGGCCTTTCCAGGTTGCTTGGTTGGCCAAAAAGGGCGTATGCGTTTTTTCCTGAATATATTCAGGAAAAAACGCATACGCCCTTTTTGGCCAAGGGCATCATTGTCCACGTTTTGCCGCTTTTCATGTGCTTTCAAGGCGATTCGAATCTACCTCCTGAAATCTGTTTCCTGCAATTCTGCCTTGCTTTCAAAGCCTCTTCGTTGCCTTCCCTTAATATATTTGTGGACGAGAGGTATCATTTAAAACTCTGCAGGTTTGTGAATTGCAGTGCCCCTGAGCTCCATTTTTCAACTCGCTTTTTTGGGAGCTGGCCGCAAAAGCGCAGGATTGCTTCAGGCCCTCTTCTGGTTCTGGGGGGCAGGCTGAGCTTGTGCTTAATTCTTCTTCCTGATGGGAAAATAGAGTGACCTGTGCCTGTCCCAACACCTAGAGCTAGTCTCTCATTGGTTCCCCCTCTTCCCGTTCATCCTCAGGACAAATTGCAACCTGTACGGAACAGGAGGTTAAAGGTGCTGATTCTCCAAGAGGGAGATGGCTAGTAAATCGGCTGGAATGGCGAACCCGAGCAAAGGAGATGAGAAATGAGGTGCGTTTTAGAAACCTTTCCCGATCACACCGTGTACCATCTTCTGGGTTTCTCATGCCTGTTTTCGACGTAGGAAGATGCCCTTGAACCTGGAGATTTGGGACCCATGGGATGGGAACCATGCAGTATTACTTGAAAGGGTCTGCGTTGGCTCACCCAACCTCACCGAACCTCTCAGCCCCAAGAGTGTCCACCCTTATGTCTCAATCAGCTGTGGGTCTAGATATGGTCAATCCAGGTTGCATCACAGCCCGTGAACGAATTTTGTAAGAATTTCTCTCTCTTTCACTGTCTTTGTTTCACGGGTTTTGAAAAGTAATTTATTTTTATAATGGGGTTTAGCTGCTTTTCACGGCTGTGTTTATGCCGCTTTACACCCCCTTGACTCACTTACAGAGAGATATCAATACATAGGTTTGAAGATTCTTACTAGTCAGATATATTCTTGTGCGGTGAATAGGGGTGTTGAATCCAGTTCACTGAAAAAGGAATAGGTCTTGTCTCTTACATATTGGGTTTATGGAACGGTATCTGAGCTAATTTGAAACCCTTGTTTTATGCGTCACCCACCTCAACTTTCCCTTTCAGCAGCCATAGTGTGTTTCCTAAACGTGTGACTCTGTTCTGTTTTGCAATTCAGTTCAAGTGTAGCGGGTTTTACATTCCCTCTAGAAGTGATATCTTATGATAAGTGTCTTTTTCTGTGTGACTTATTTCACTTAGAATCGTCGTACCTAAATCCACTCATCGTGCTGCTACTAGCCTTATGACGTTGATTTCATGGCTGAGTGATATTCCATTGTACAGGAGGACCCCAACTTCTTTATCCATTTTTCTCTTTCCTAGGATATTTAAGGTGTAATGAAGTGGGGGTTCTTGTCAACAGAGCAGCCCTAAACTTTGGGGTGCCTGTGTCTTGCTGATTTTAGTTTTCCCAATTTATACGCCCATGAGTGGAAGTGCCCTATGCTCTCCAAGCTGTGTTTTTTAGATGTTTCAGAACACACCGTACACTTCTCCAGAGTGGCTGTTGGCAATTTACATCCCACCCATCAGCGTAGCAAGGCTCCCATTTCTCCATGGCCGGTCCTGCATTTCTGGTTTGGACACTTTTTTCCGCATGGCCCTTTTGCCCGCTGGGAAGCGAGACTTCTTTGGAGCGCTGATTGGCCTTTCCAGGTTGCTTGGTTGGCCAAAAAGGGCGTATGCGTTTTTTCCTGAATATATTCAGGAAAAAACGCATACGCCCTTTTTGGCCAAGGGCATCATTGTCCACGTTTTGCCGCTTTTCATGTGCTTTCAAGGCGATTCGAATCTACCTCCTGAAATCTGTTTCCTGCAATTCTGCCTTGCTTTCAAAACCTCTTCGTTGCCTTCCCTTAATATATTTGTGGACGAGAGGTATCATTTAAAACTCTGCAGGTTTGTGAATTGCAGTGCCCCTGAGCTCCATTTTTCAACTCGCTTTTTTGGGAGCTGGCCGCAAAAGCGCAGGATTGCTTCAGGCCCTCTTCTGGTTCTGGGGGCAGGCTGAGCTTGTGCTTAATTCTTCTTCCTGATGGGGAAATAGAGTGACCTGTGCCTGTCCCAACACCTAGAGCTAGTCTCTCATTGGTTCCCCCTCTTCCCGTTCATCCTCAGGACAAATTGCAACCTGTACGGAACAGGAGGTTAAAGGTGCTGATTCTCCAAGGAGGGAGATGGCTAGTAAATCGGCTGGAATGGCGAACCCGAGCAAAGGAGATGAGAAATGAGGTGCGTTTTAGAAACCTTTCCCGATCACATGGTGTACCATCTTCTGGGTTTCTCATGCCTGTTTTCGACGTAGGAAGATGCCCTTGAACCTGGATATTTGGGACCCATGGGATGGGTACCATGCAGTATTACTTGAAAGGGTCTGCGTTGGCTCACCCAACCTCACCGAACCTCTCAGCCCCAAGAGTGTCCACCCTTATGTCTCAATCAGCTGTGGGTCTAGATATGGTCAATCCAGGTTGCATCACAGCCCCTGAACGAATTTTGTAAGAATTTCTCTCTCTTTCACTGCCTTTGTTTCACGGGTTTTGAAAAGTAATTTATTTTTATAATGGGGTTTAGCTGCTTTTCACGGCTGTGTTTATGCCGCTTTACACCCCCTTGACTCACGTACAGAGAGATATCAATACATAGGTTTGAAGATTCTTACTAGTCAGATATATTCTTGTGCGGTGAATAGGGGGTGTTGAGTCCAGTTCACTGAAAAAGGAATAGGTCTTGTCTCTTACATATTGGGTTTATGGAACGGTATCGGAGCTAATTTGAAACCCTTGTTTTATGCATCACCCCACCTCACCTTTCCCGTTCAGCAGCCATAGTGTGTTTTCTGAACGTGTGACTCTGTTCTGTTTTGTAATTCAGTTCAAGTGTAGCGGTTTTTACATTCCCTCTCTAAGTGATATCTTATGATAAGTGTCTTTTTCTGTGTGACTTATTTCACTTAGAATCGTCGTACCTAAATCCACTCATCGTGCTGCTACTAGCCTTATGACGTGGATTTCATGGCTGAGTGATATTCCATTGTACATGAGGACCACAACTTCTTTATCCATTTTTCGCTTTCCTAGGATATTTAAGGTGTAATGAAGTGGGGGTTCTTGTCAACAGAGCACCCCTAAACTTTGGGGTGCCTGTGTCTTGCTGATTTTTAGTTTTCCCAATTTATACGCCCATGAGTGGAAGTGCCCTATGCTCTCCAAGCTGTGTTTTTTGGATGTTTCAGAACACACCGTACACTTCTCCAGAGTGGCTGTTGGCAATTTACATCCCACCCATCAGCGTAGCAAGGCTCCCATTTCTCCATGGCCGGTCCTGCATTTCTGGTTTGGACACTTTTTTCCGCATGGCCCTTTTGCCCGCTGGGAAGCGAGACTTCTTTGGAGCGCTGATTGGCCTTTCCAGGTTGCTTGGTTGGCCAAAAAGGGCGTATGCGTTTTTTCCTGAATATATTCAGGAAAAAACGCATACGCCCTTTTTGGCCAAGGGCATCATTGTCCACGTTTTGCCGCTTTTCATGTGCTTTCAAGGCGATTCGAATCTACCTCCTGAAATCTGTTTCCTGCAATTCTGCCTTGCTTTCAAAGCCTCTTCGTTGCCTTCCCTTAATATATTTGTGGACGAGATGTATCATTTAAAACTCTGCAGGTTTGTGAATTGCAGTGCCCCTGAGCTCCATTTTTCAACTCGCTTTTTTGGGAGCTGGCCGCAAAAGCGCAGGATTGCTTCAGGCCCTCTTCTGGTTCTGGGGGGCAGGCTGAGCTTGTGTTTAATTCTTCTTCCTGATGGGAAAATAGAGTGACCTGTGCCTGTCCCAACACCTAGAGCTAGTCTCTCATTGGTTCCCCCTCTTCCCGTTCATCCTCAGGACAAATTGCAACCTGTACGGAACAGGAGGTTAAAGGTGCTGATTCTCCAAGGAGGGAGATGGCTAGTAAATCGGCTGGAATGGCGAACCCGAGCAAAGGAGATGAGAAATGAGGTGCGTTTTAGAAACCTTTCCCGATCACACGGTGTACCATCTTCTGGGTTTCTCATGCCTGTTTTCGACGTAGGAAGATGCCCTTGAACCTGGAGATTTGGGACCCATGGGATGGGTACCATGCAGTATTACTTGAAAGGGTCTGCGTTGGCTCACCCAACCTCACCGAACCTCTCAGCCCCAAGAGTGTCCACCCTTATGTCTCAATCAGCTGTGGGTCTAGATATGGTCAATCCAGGTTGCATCACAGCCCCTGAACGAATTTTGTAAGAATTTCTCTCTCTTTCACTGTCTTTGTTTCACGGGTTTTGAAAAGTAATTTATTTTTATAATGGGGTTTAGCTGCTTTTCACGGCTGTGTTTATGCCGCTTTACACCCCCTTGACTCACTTACAGAGAGATATCAATACATAGGTTTGAAGATTCTTACTAGTCAGATATATTCTTGTGCGGTGAATAGGGGGTGTTGAATCCAGTTCACTGAAAAAGGAATAGGTCTTGTCTCTTACATATTGGGTTTATGGAACGGTATCTGAGCTAATTTGAAACCCTTGTCTTATGCATCACCCCACCTCACCTTTCCCGTTCAGCAGCCATAGTGTGTTTCCTAAACGTGTGACTCTCTGTTTTGCAATTCAGTTCAAGTGTAGCGGGTTTTACATTCCCTCTAGAAGTGATATCTTATGATAAGTGTCTTTTTCTGTGTGACTTATTTCACTTAGAATCGTCGTACCTAAATCCACTCATCGTGCTGCTACTAGCCTTATGACGTTGATTTCATGGCTGAGTGATATTCCATTGTACAGGAGGACCCCATCTTCTTTATCCATTTTTCTCTTTCCTAGGATATTGAAGGTGTAATGAAGTGGGGGTTCTTGTCAACAGAGCAGCCCTAAACTTTGGGGTGCCTGTGTCTTGCTGATTTTTAGTTTTCCCAATTTATACGCCCATGAGTGGAAGTGCCCTATGCTCTCCAAGCTGTGTTTTTTAGATGTTTCAGAACACACCGTACACTTCTCCAGAGTGGCTGTTGGCAATTTACATCCCACCCATCAGCGTAGCAAGGCTCCCATTTCTCCATGGCCGGTCCTGCATTTCTGGTTTGGACACTTTTTTCCGCATGGCCCTTTGCCCGCTGGGAAGCGAGACTTCTTTGGAGCGCTGATTGGCCTTTCCAGGTTGCTTGGTTGGCCAAAAAGGGCGTATGCGTTTTTTCCTGAATATATTCAGGAAAAAACGCATACGCCCTTTTTGGCCAAGGGCATCATTGTCCACGTTTTGCCGCTTTTCATGTGCTTTCAAGGCGAGTCGAATCTACCTCCTGAAATCTGTTTCCTGCAATTCTGCCTTGCTTTCAAAGCCTCTTCGTTGCCTTCCCTTAATATATTTGTGGACGAGAGGTATCATTTAAAACTCTGCAGGTTTGTGAATTGCAGTGCCCCTGAGCTCCATTTTTCAACTCGCTTTTTTGGGAGCTGGCCGCAAAAGCGCAGGATTGCTTCAGGCCCTCTTCTGGTTCTGGGGGGCAGGCTGAGCTTGTGCTTAATTCTTCTTCCTGATGGGAAAATAGAGTGACCTGTGCCTGTCCCAACACCTAGAGCTAGTCTCTCATTGGTTCCCCCTCTTCCCGTTCATCCTTAGGACAAATTGCAACCTGTACGGAACAGGAGGTTAAAGGTGCTGATTCTCCAAGGAGGGAGATGGCTAGTAAATCGGCTGGAATGGCGAACCCGAGCAAAGGAGATGAGAAATGAGGTGCGTTTAGAAACCTTTCCCGATCACACGGTGTACCATCTTCTGGGTTTCTCATGCCTGTTTTCGACGTAGGAAGATGCCCTTGAACCTGGAGATTTGGGACCCATGGGATGGGTACCATGCAGGTATTACTTGAAAGGGTCTGCGTTGGCTCACCCAACCTCACCGAACCTCTCAGCCCCAAGAGTGTCCACCCTTATGTCTCAATCAGCTGTGGGTCTAGATATGGTCAATCCAGGTTGCATCACAGCCCCTGAACGAATTTTGTAAGAATTTCTCTCTCTTTCACTGTCTTTGTTTCACGGGTTTTGAAAAGTAATTTATTTTTATAATGGGGTTTAGCTGCTTTTCACGGCTGTGTTTATGCCGCTTTACACCCCCTTGACTCACTTACAGAGAGATATCAATACATAGGTTTGAAGATTCTTACTAGTCAGATATATTCTTGTGCGGTGAATAGGGGGTGTTGAGTCCAGTTCACTGAAAAAGGAATAGGTCTTGTCTCTTACATATTGGGTTTATGGAACGGTATCTGAGCTAATTTGAAACCCTTGTTTTATGCATCACCCCACCTCACCCTTTCCCGTTCAGCAGCCATAGTGTGTTTCCTAAATGTGTGACTCTGTTCTGTTTTGCAATTCAGTTCAAGTGTAGCGGTTTTTACATTCCCTCTCGAAGTGATATCTTATGATAAGTGTCTTTTTCTGTGTGACTTATTTCACTTAGAATCTTCGTACCTAAATCCACTCATCGTGCTGCTACTAGCCTTATGACGTTGATTTCATGGCTGAGTGATATTCCATTGTACATGAGGACCCCAACTTCTTTATCCATTTTTCTCTTTCCTAGGATATTTAAGGTGTAATGAAGTGGGGGTTCTTGTCAACAGAGCAGCCCTAAACTTTGGGGTGCCTGTGTCTTGCTGATTTTTAGTTTTCCCAATTTATACGCCCATGAGTGGAAGTGCCCTATGCTCTCCAAGCTGTGTTTTTTTAGATGTTTCAGAACACACCGTACACTTCTCCAGAGTGGCTGTTGGCAATTTACATCCCACCCATCAGCGTAGCAAGGCTCCCATTTCTCCATGGCCGGTCCTGCATTTCTGGTTTGGACACTTTTTTCCGCATGGCCCTTTTGCCCGCTGGGAAGCGAGACTTCTTTGGAGCGCTGATTGGCCTTTCCAGGTTGCTTGGTTGGCCAAAAAGGGCGTATGCGTTTTTTCCTGAATATATTCAGGAAAAAACGCATACGCCCTTTTTGGCCAAGGGCATCATTGTCCACGTTTTGCCGCTTTTCATGTGCTTTCAAGGCGATTCGAATCTACCTCCTGAAATCTGTTTCCTGCAATTCTGCCTTGCTTTCAAAACCTCTTCGTTGCCTTCCCTTAATATATTTGTGGACGAGAGGTATCATTTAAAACTCTGCAGGTTTGTGAATTGCAGTGCCCCTGAGCTCCATTTATCAACTCGCTTTTTTGGGAGCTGGCCGCAAAAGCGCAGGGATTGCTTCAGGCCCTCTTCTGGTTCTGGGGGCAGGCTGAGCTTGTGCTTAATTCTTCTTCCTGATGGGAAAATAGAGTGACCTGTGCCTGTCCCAACACCTAGAGCTAGTCTCTCATTGGTTCCCCCTCTTCCGTTCATCCTCAGGACAAATTGCAACCTGTACGGAACAGGAGGTTAAAGGTGCTGATTCTCCAAGGAGGGAGATGGCTAGTAAATCGGCTGGAATGGCGAACCCGAGCAAAGGAGATGAGAAATGAGGTGCGTTTTAGAAACCTTTCCCGATCACACCGTGTACCATCTTCTGGGTTTCTCATGCCTGTTTTCGACGTAGGAAGATGCCCTTGAACCTGGAGATTTGGGACCCATGGGATGGGAACCATGCAGTATTACTTGAAAGGGTCTGCGTTGGCTCACCCAACCTCACCGAACCTCTCAGCCCCAAGAGTGTCCACCCTTATGTCTCAATCAGCTGTGTGTCTAGATATGGTCAATCCAGGTTGCATCACAGCCCGTGAACGAATTTTGTAAGAATTTCTCTCTCTTTCACTGTCTTTGTTTCACGGGTTTTGAAAAGTAATTTATTTTTATAATGGGGTTTAGCTGCTTTTCACGGCTGTGTTTATGCCGCTTTACACCCCCCTTGACTCACTTACAGAGAGATATCAATACATAGGTTTGAAGATTCTTACTAGTCAGATATATTCTTGTGCGGTGAATAGGGGGTGTTGAATCCAGTTCACTGAAAAAGGAATAGGTCTTGTCTCTTACATATTGGGTTTATGGAACGGTATCTGAGCTAATTTGAAACCCTTGTTTTATGCATCACCCCACCTCACCTTTCCCGTTCAGCAGCCATAGTGTGTTTCCTAAACGTGTGACTCTGTTCTGTTTTGCAATTCAGTTCAAGTGTAGCGGGTTTTACATTCCCTCTAGAAGTGATATCTTATGATAAGTGTCTTTTTCTGTGTGACTTATTTCACTTAGAATCGTCGTACCTAAATCCACTCATCGTGCTGCTACTAGCCTTATGACGTTGATTTCATGGCTGAGTGATATTCCATTGTACAGGAGGACCCCAACTTCTTTATCCATTTTTCTCTTTCCTAGGATATTTAAGGTGTAATGAAGTGGGGGTTCTTGTCAACAGAGCAGCCCTAAACTTTGGGGTGCCTGTGTCTTGCTGATTTTTAGTTTTCCCAATTTATACGCCCATGAGTGGAAGTGCCCTATGCTCTCCAAGCTGTGTTTTTTAGATGTTTCAGAACACACCGTACACTTCTCCAGAGTGGCTGTTGGCAATTTACATCCCACCCATCAGCGTAGCAAGGCTCCCATTTCTCCATGGCCGGTCCTGCATTTCTGGTTTGGACACTTTTTTCCGCATGGCCCTTTTGCCCGCTGGGAAGCGAGACTTCTTTGGAGCGCTGATTGGCCTTTCCAGGTTGCTTGGTTGGCCAAAAAGGGCGTATGCGTTTTTTCCTGAATATATTCAGGAAAAAACGCATACGCCCTTTTTGGCCAAGGGCATCATTGTCCACGTTTTGCCGCTTTTCATGTGCTTTCAAGGCTATTCGAATCTACCTCCTGAAATCTGTTTCCTGCAATTCTGCCTTGCTTTCAAAGCCTCTTCGTTGCCTTCCCTTAATATATTTGTGGACGAGAGGTATCATTTAAAACTCTGCAGGTTTGTGAATTGCAGTGCCCCTGAGCTCCATTTTTCAAATCGCTTTTTTGGGAGCTGGCCGCAAAAGCGCAGGATTGCTTCAGGCCCTCTTCTGGTTCTGGGGGGCAGGCTGAGCTTGTGCTTAATTCTTCTTCCTGATGGGAAAATAGAGTGACCTGTGCCTGTCCCAACACCTAGAGCTATTCTCTCATTGGTTCCCCCTCTTCCCGTTTCATCCTCAGGACAAATTGCAACCTGTACTGAACAGGAGGTTAAAGGTGCTGATTCTCCAAGGAGGGAGATGGCTAGTAAATCGGCTGGAATGGCGAACCCGAGCAAAGGAGATGAGAAATGAGGTGCGTTTTAGAAACCTTTCCCGATCACACGGGTGTACCATCTTCTGGGTTTCTCATGCCTGTTTTCGACGTAGGAAGATGCCCTTGAACCTGGAGATTTGGGACCCATGGGATGGGTACCATGCAGTATTACTTGAAAGGGTCTGCGTTGGCTCACCCCAACCTCACCGAACCTCTCAGCCCCAAGAGTGTCCACCCTTATGTCTCAATCAGCTGTGGGTCTAGATATGGTCAATCCAGGTTGCATCACAGCCCCTGAACGAATTTTGTAAGAATTTCTCTCTCTTTCACTGTCTTTGTTTCACGGGTTTTGAAAAGTAATTTATTTTTATAATGGGGTTTAGCTGCTTTTCACGGCTGTGTTTATGCCGCTTTACACCCCCTTGACTCACTTACAGAGAGATATCAATACATAGGTTTGAAGATTCTTACTAGTCAGATATATTCTTGTGCGGTGAATAGGGGGTGTTGAGTCCAGTTCACTGAAAAAGGAATAGGTCTTGTCTCTTACATATTGGGTTTATGGAACGGTATCGGAGCTAATTTGAAACCCTTGTTTTATGCATCACCCCACCTCACCTTTCCCGTTCAGCAGCCATAGTGTGTTTCCTAAACGTGTGACTCTGTTCTGTTTTGTAATTCAGTTCAAGTGTAGCGGTTTTTACATTCCCTCTCTAAGTGATATCTTATGATAAGTGTCTTTTTCTGTGTGACTTATTTCACTTAGAATCGTCGTACCTAAATCCACTCATCGTGCTGCTACTAGCCTTATGACGTGGATTTCATGGCTGAGTGATATTCCATTGTACATGAGGTCCACAACTTCTTTATCCATTTTTCGCTTTCCTAGGATATTTAAGGTGTAATGAAGTGGGGGTTCTTGTCAACAGAGCAGCCCTAAACTTTGGGGTGCCTGTGTCTTGCTGATTTTTAGTTTTCCCAATTTATACGCCCATGAGTGGAAGTGCCCTATGCTCTCCAAGCTGTGTTTTTTAGATGTTTCAGAACACACCGTACACTTCTCCAGAGTGGCTGTTGGCAATTTACATCCCACCCATCAGCGTACCAAGGCTCCCATTTCTCCATGGCCGGTCCTGCATTTCTGGTTTGGACACTTTTTTCCGCATGGCCCTTTTGCCCGCTGGGAAGCGAGACTTCTTTGGAGCGCTGATTGGCCTTTCCAGGTTGCTTGGTTGGCCAAAAAGGGCGTATGCGTTTTTTCCTGAATATATTCAGGAAAAAACGCATACGCCCTTTTTGGCCAAGGGCATCATTGTCCACGTTTTGCCGCTTTTCATGTGCTTTCAAGGCGAGTCGAATATACCTCCTGAAATCTGTTTCCTGCAATTCTGCCTTGCTTTCAAAGCCTCTTCGTTGCCTTCCCTTAATATATTTGTGGACGAGAGGTATCATTTAAAACTCTGCAGGTTTGTGAATTGCAGTGCCCCTGAGCTCCATTTTTCAACACGCTTTTTTGGGAGCTGGCCGCAAAAGCGCAGGATTGCTTCAGGCCCTCTTCTGGTTCTGGGGGGCAGGCTGAGCTTGTGCTTAATTCTTCTTCCTGATGGGAAAATAGAGTGACCTGTGCCTGTCCCAACACCTAGAGCTAGTCTCTCATTGGTTCCCCCTCTTCCCGTTCATCCTCAGGACAAATTGCAACCTGTACTGAACAGGAGGTTAAAGGTGCTGATTCTCCAAGGAGGGAGATGTCTAGTAAATCGGCTGGAATGGCGAACCCGAGCAAAGGAGATGAGAAATGAGGTGCGTTTTAGAAACCTTTCCCGATCACACGGTGTACCATCTTCTGGGTTTCTCATGCCTGTTTTCGACGTAGGAAGATGCCCTTGAACCTGGAGATTTGGGACCCATGGGATGGGTACCATGCAGTATTACTTGAAAGGGTCTGCGTTGGCTCACCCAACCTCACCGAACCTCTCAGCCCCAAGAGTGTCCACCCTTATGTCTCAATCAGCTGTGGGTCTAGATATGGTCAATCCAGGTTGCATCACAGCCCCTGAACGAATTTTGTAAGAATTTCTCTCTCTTTCACTGTCTTTGTTTCACGGGTTTTGAAAAGTAATTTATTTTTATAATGGGGTTTAGCTGCTTTTCACGGCTGTGTTTATGCCGCTTTACACCCCCTTGACTCACTTACAGAGAGATATCAATACATAGGTTTGAAGATTCTTACTAGTCAGATATATTCTTGTGCGGTGAATAGGGGGTGTTGAGTCCAGTTCACTGAAAAAGGAATAGGTCTTGTCTCTTACATATTGGGTTTATGGAACGGTATCGGAGCTAATTTGAAACCCTTGTTTTATGCATCACCCCACCTCACCTTTCCCGTTCAGCAGCCATAGTGTGTTTCCTAAACGTGTGACTCTGTTCTGTTTTGTAATTCAGTTCAAGTGTAGCGGTTTTTACATTCCCTCTCTAAGTGATATCTTATGATAAGTGTCTTTTTCTGTGTGACTTATTTCACTTAGAATCGTCGTACCTAAATCCACTCATCGTGCTGCTACTAGCCTTATGACGTGGATTTCATGGCTGAGTGATATTCCATTGTACATGAGGTCCACAACTTCTTTATCCATTTTTCGCTTTCCTAGGATATTTAAGGTGTAATGAAGTGGGGGTTCTTGTCAACAGAGCAGCCCTAAACTTTGGGGTGCCTGTGTCTTGCTGATTTTTAGTTTTCCCAATTTATACGCCCATGAGTGGAAGTGCCCTATGCTCTCCAAGCTGTGTTTTTTAGATGTTTCAGAACACACCGTACACTTCTCCAGAGTGGCTGTTGGCAATTTACATCCCACCCATCAGCGTACCAAGGCTCCCATTTCTCCATGGCCGGTCCTGCATTTCTGGTTTGGACACTTTTTTCCGCATGGCCCTTTTGCCCGCTGGGAAGCGAGACTTCTTTGGAGCGCTGATTGGCCTTTCCAGGTTGCTTGGTTGGCCAAAAAGGGCGTATGCGTTTTTTCCTGAATATATTCAGGAAAAAACGCATACGCCCTTTTTGGCCAAGGGCATCATTGTCCACGTTTTGCCGCTTTTCATGTGCTTTCAAGGCGAGTCGAATCTACCTCCTGAAATCTGTTTCCTGCAATTCTGCCTTGCTTTCAAAGCCTCTTCGTTGCCTTCCCTTAATATATTTGTGGACGAGAGGTATCATTTAAAACTCTGCAGGTTTGTGAATTGCAGTGCCCCTGAGCTCCATTTTTCAACACGCTTTTTTGGGAGCTGGCCGCAAAAGCGCAGGATTGCTTCAGGCCCTCTTCTGGTTCTGGGGGGCAGGCTGAGCTTGTGCTTAATTCTTCTTCCTGATGGGAAAATAGAGTGACCTGTGCCTGTCCCAAAACCTAGAGCTAGTCTCTCATTGGTTCCCCCTCTTCCCGTTCATCCTCAGGACAAATTGCAACCTGTACTGAACAGGAGGTTAAAGGTGCTGATTCTCCAAGGAGGGAGATGTCTAGTAAATCGGCTGGAATGGCGAACCCGAGCAAAGGAGATGAGAAATGAGGTGCGTTTTAGAAACCTTTCCCGATCACACGGTGTACCATCTTCTGGGTTTCTCATGCCTGTTTTCGACGTAGGAAGATGCCCTTGAACCTGGAGATTTGGGACCCATGGGATGGGTACCATGCAGTATTACTTGAAAGGGTCTGCGTTGGCTCACCCAACCTCACCGAACCTCTCAGCCCCAAGAGTGTCCACCCTTATGTCTCAATCAGCTGTGGGTCTAGATATGGTCAATCCAGGTTGCATCACAGCCCCTGAACGAATTTTGTAAGAATTTCTCTCTCTTTCACTGTCTTTGTTTCACGGGTTTTGAAAAGTAATTTATTTTTATAATGGGGTTTAGCTGCTTTTCACGGCTGTGTTTATGCCGCTTTACACCCCCTTGACTCACTTACAGAGAGATATCAATACATAGGTTTGAAGATTCTTCCTCGTCAGATATATTCTTGTGCGGTGAATAGGGGGTGTTGAGTCCAGTTCACTGAAAAAGGAATAGGTCTTGTCTCTTACATATTGGGTTTATGGAACGGTATCTGAGCTAATTTGAAACCCTTGTTTTATGCATCACCCCACCTCACCTTTCCCGTTCAGCAGCCATAGTGTGTTTCCTAAATGTGTGACTCTGTTCTGTTTTGCAATTCAGTTCAAGTGTAGCGGGTTTTTCATTCCCTCTAGAAGTGATATCTTATGATAAGTGTCTTTTTCTGTGTGACTTATTTCACTTAGAATCGTCGTACCTAAATCCACTCATCGTGCTGCTACTAGCCTTATGACGTTGATTTCATGGCTGAGTGATATTCCATTGTACATGAGGACCACAACTTCTTTATCCATTTTTCTCTTTCCTAGGATATTTAAGGTGTAATGAAGTGGGGGTTCTTGTCAACAGAGCAGCCCTAAACTTTGGGGTGCCTGTGTCTTGCTGATTTTTAGTTTTCCCAATTTATACGCCCATGAGTGGAAGTGCCCTATGCTCTCCAAGCTGTGTTTTTTAGATGTTTCAGAACACACCGTACACTTCTCCAGAGTGGCTGTTGGCAATTTACATCCCACCCATCAGCGTAGCAAGGCTCCCATTTCTCCATGGCCGGTCCTGCATTTCTGGTTTGGACACTTTTTTCCGCATGGCCCTTTTGCCCGCTGGGAAGCGAGACTTCTTTGGAGCGCTGATTGGCCTTTCCAGGTTGCTTGGTTGGCCAAAAAGGGCGTATGCGTTTTTTCCTGAATATATTCAGGAAAAAACGCATACGCCCATTTTGGCCAAGGGCATCATTGTCCACGTTTTGCCGCTTTTCATGTGCTTTCAAGGCGAGTCGAATCTACCTCCTGAAATCTGTTTCCTGCAATTCTGCCTTGCTTTCAAAGCCTCTTCGTTGCCTTCCCTTAATATATTTGTGGACGAGAGGTATCATTTAAAACTCTGCAGGTTTGTGAATTGCAGTGCCCCTGAGCTCCATTTTTCAACTCGCTTTTTTGGGAGCTGGCCGCAAAAGCGCAGGATTGCTTCAGGCCCTCTTCTGGTTCTGGGGGGCAGGCTGAGCTTGTGCTTAATTCTTCTTCCTGATGGGAAAATAGAGTGACCTGTGCCTGTCCCAACACCTAGAGCTAGTCTCTCATTGGTTCCCCCTCTTCCCGTTCATCCTCAGGACAAATTGCAACCTGTACGGAACAGGAGGTTAAAGGTGCTGATTCTCCAAGGAGGGAGATGGCTAGTAAATCGGCTGGAATGGCGAACCCGAGCAAAGGAGATGAGAAATGAGGTGCGTTTTAGAAACCTTTCCCGATCACACGGTGTACCATCTTCTGGGTTTCTCATGCCTGTTTTCGACGTAGGAAGATGCCCTTGAACCTGGAGATTTGGGACCCATGGGATGGGTACCATGCAGTATTACTTGAAAGGGTCTGCGTTGGCTCACCCAACCTCACCGAACCTCTCAGCCCCAAGAGTGTCCACCCTTATGTCTCAATCAGCTGTGGGTCTAGATATGGTCAATCCAGGTTGCATCACAGCCCCTGAACGAATTTTGTAAGAATTTCTCTCTCTTTCACTGTCTTTGTTTCACGGGTTTTGAAAAGTAATTTATTTTTATAATGGGGTTTAGCTGCTTTTCACGGCTGTGTTTATGCCGCTTTACACCCCCTTGGCTCACTTACAGAGAGATATCAATACATAGGTTTGAAGATTCTTACTAGTCAGATATATTCTTGTGCGGTGAATAGGGGGTGTTGAGTCCAGTTCACTGAAAAAGGAATAGGTCTTGTCTCTTACATATTGGGTTTATGGAACGGTATCGGAGCTAATTTGAAACCCTTGTTTTATGCATCACCCCACCTCACCTTTCCCGTTTAGCAGCCATAGTGTGTTTCCTAAACGTGTGACTCTGTTCTGTTTTGTAATTCAGTTCAAGTGTAGCGGTTTTTACATTCCCTCTCTAAGTGATATCTTATGATAAGTGTCTTTTTCTTTGTGACTTATTTCACTTAGAATCGTCGTACCTAAATCCACTCATCGTGCTGCTACTAGCCTTATGACGTGGATTTCATGGCTGAGTGATATTCCATTGTACATGAGGTCCACAACTTCTTTATCCATTTTTCGCTTTCCTAGGATATTTAAGGTGTAATGAAGTGGGGGTTCTTGTCCACAGAGCAGCCGTAAACTTTGGGGTGCCTGTGTCTTGCTGATTTTTAGTTTTCCCAATTTATACGCCCATGAGTGGAAGTGCCCTATGCTCTCCAAGCTGTGTTTTTTAGATGTTTCAGAACACACCGTACACTTCTCCAGAGTGGCTGTTGGCAATTTACATCCCACCCATCAGCGTAGCAAGGCTCCCATTTCTCCATGGCCGGTCCTGCATTTCTGGTTTGGACACTTTTTTCCGCATGGCCCTTTTGCCCGCTGGGAAGCGAGACTTCTTTGGAGCGCTGATTGGCCTTTCCAGGTTGCTTGGTTGGCCAAAAAGGGCGTATGCGTTTTTTCCTGAATATATTCAGGAAAAAACGCATACGCCCATTTTGGCCAAGGGCATCATTGTCCACGTTTTGCCGCTTTTCATGTGCTTTCAAGGCGAGTCGAATCTACCTCCTGAAATCTGTTTCCTGCAATTCTGCCTTGCTTTCAAAGCCTCTTCGTTGCCTTCCCTTAATATATTTGTGGACGAGAGGTATCATTTAAAACTCTGCAGGTTTGTGAATTGCAGTGCCCCTGAGCTCCATTTTTCAACTCGCTTTTTTGGGAGCTGGCCGCAAAAGCGCAGGATTGCTTCAGGCCCTCTTCTGGTTCTGGGGGGCAGGCTGAGCTTGTGCTTAATTCTTCTTCCTGATGGGAAAATAGAGTGACCTGTGCCTGTCCCAACACCTAGAGCTAGTCTCTCATTGGTTCCCCCTCTTCCCGTTCATCCTCAGGACAAATTGCAACCTGTACGGAACAGGAGGTTAAAGGTGCTGATTCTCCAAGGAGGGAGATGGCTAGTAAATCGGCTGGAATGGCGAACCCGAGCAAAGGAGATGAGAAATGAGGTGCGTTTTAGAAACCTTTCCCGATCACACGGTGTACCATCTTCTGGGTTTCTCATGCCTGTTTTCGACGTAGGAAGATGCCCTTGAACCTGGAGATTTGGGACCCATGGGATGGGAACCATGCAGTATTACTTGAAAGGGTCTGCGTTGGCTCACCCAACCTCACCGAACCTCTCAGCCCCAAGAGTGTCCACCCTTATGTCTCAATCAGCTGTGTGTCTAGATATGGTCAATCCAGGTTGCATCACAGCCCGTGAACGAATTTTGTAAGAATTTCTCTCTCTTTCACTGTCTTTGTTTCACGGGTTTTAAAAAGTAATTTATTTTTATAATGGGGTTTAGCTGCTTTTCACGGCTGTGTTTATGCCGCTTTACACCCCCTTGACTCACTTACAGAGAGATATCAATACATAGGTTTGAAGATTCTTACTAGTCAGATATATTCTTGTGCGGTGAATAGGGGGTGTTGAATCCAGTTCACTGAAAAAGGAATAGGTCTTGTCTCTTACATATTGGGTTTATGGAACGGTATCTGAGCTAATTTGAAACCCTTGTTTTATGCATCACCCCACCTCACCTTTCCCGTTCAGCAGCCATAGTGTGTTTCCTAAACGTGTGACTCTGTTCTGTTTTGCAATTCAGTTCAAGTGTAGCGGGTTTTACATTCCCTCTAGAAGTGATATCTTATGATAAGTGTCTTTTTCTGTGTGACTTATTTCACTTAGAATCGTCGTACCTAAATCCACTCATCGTGCTGCTACTAGCCTTATGACGTTGATTTCATGGCTGAGTGGTATTCCATTGTACAGGAGGACCCCAACTTCTTTATCCATTTTTCTCTTTCCTAGGATATTTAAGGTGTAATGAAGTGGGGGTTCTTGTCAACAGAGCAGCCCTAAACTTTGGGGTGCCTGTGTCTTGCTGATTTTTAGTTTTCCCAATTTATACGCCCATGAGTGGAAGTGCCCTATGCTCTCCAAGCTGTGTTTTTTAGATGTTTCAGAACACACCGTACACTTCTCCAGAGTGGCTGTTGGCAATTTACATCCCACCCATCAGCGTAGCAAGGCTCCCATTTCTCCATGGCCGGTCCTGCATTTCTGGTTTGGACACTTTTTTCCGCATGGCCCTTTTGCCCGCTGGGAAGCGAGACTTCTTTGGAGCGCTGATTGGCCTTTCCAGGTTGCTTGGTTGGCCAAAAAGGGCGTATGCGTTTTTTCCTGAATATATTCAGGAAAAAACGCATACGCCCTTTTTGGCCAAGGGCATCATTGTCCACGTTTTGCCGCTTTTCATGTGCTTTCAAGGCGAGTCGAATCTACCTCCTGAAATCTGTTTCCTGCAATTCTGCCTTGCTTTCAAAGCCTCTTCGTTGCCTTCCCTTAATATATTTGTGGACGAGAGGTATCATTTAAAACTCTGCAGGTTTGTGAATTGCAGTGCCCCTGAGCTCCATTTTTCAACTCGCTTTTTTGGGAGCTGGCCGCAAAAGCGCAGGATTGCTTCAGGCCCTCTTCTGGTTCTGGGGGGCAGGCTGAGCTTGTGCTTAATTCTTCTTCCTGATGGGAAAATAGAGTGACCTGTGCCTGTCCCAACACCTAGAGCTAGTCTCTCATTGGTTCCCCCTCTTCCCGTTCATCCTCAGGACAAATTGCAACCTGTACGGAACAGGAGGTTAAAGGTGCTGATTCTCCAAGGAGGGAGATGGCTAGTAAATCGGCTGGAATGGCGAACCCGAGCAAAGGAGATGAGAAATGAGGTGCGTTTTAGAAACCTTTCCCGATCACACGGTGTACCATCTTCTGGGTTTCTCATGCCTGTTTTCGACGTAGGAAGATGCCCTTGAACCTGGAGATTTGGGACCCATGGGATGGGTACCATGCAGTATTACTTGAAAGGGTCTGCGTTGGCTCACCCAACCTCACCGAACCTCTCAGCCCCAAGAGTGTCCACCCTTATGTCTCAATCAGCTGTGGGTCTAGATATGGTCAATCCAGGTTGCATCACAGCCCCTGAACGAATTTTGTAAGAATTTCTCTCTCTTTCACTGTCTTTGTTTCACGGGTTTTGAAAAGTAATTTATTTTTATAATGGGGTTTAGCTGCTTTTCACGGCTGTGTTTATGCCGCTTTACACCCCCTTGACTCACTTACAGAGAGATATCAATACATAGGTTTGAAGATTCTTACTAGTCAGATATATTCTTGTGCGGTGAATAGGGGGTGTTGAGTCCAGTTCACTGAAAAAGGAATAGGTCTTGTCTCTTACATATTGGGTTTATGGAACGGTATCGGAGCTAATTTGAAACCCTTGTTTTATGCATCACCCCACCTCACCTTTCCCGTTCAGCAGCCATAGTGTGTTTCCTAAACGTGTGACTCTGTTCTGTTTTGTAATTCAGTTCAAGTGTAGCGGTTTTTACATTCCCTCTCTAAGTGATATCTTATGATAAGTGTCTTTTTCTGTGTGACTTATTTCACTTAGAATCGTCGTACCTAAATCCACTCATCGTGCTGCTACTAGCCTTATGACGTGGATTTCATGGCTGAGTGATATTCCATTGTACATGAGGTCCACAACTTCTTTATCCATTTTTCGCTTTCCTAGGATATTTAAGGTGTAATGAAGTGGGGGTTCTTGTCAACAGAGCAGCCCTAAACTTTGGGGTGCCTGTGTCTTGCTGATTTTTAGTTTTCCCAATTTATACGCCCATGAGTGGAAGTGCCCTATGCTCTCCAAGCTGTGTTTTTTAGATGTTTCAGAACACACCGTACACTTCTCCAGAGTGGCTGTTGGCAATTTACATCCCACCCATCAGCGTAGCAAGGCTCCCATTTCTCCATGGCCGGTCCTGCATTTCTGGTTTGGACACTTTTTTCCGCATGGCCCTTTTGCCCGCTGGGAAGCGAGACTTCTTTGGAGCGCTGATTGGCCTTTCCAGGTTGCTTGGTTGGCCAAAAAGGGCGTATGCGTTTTTTCCTGAATATATTCAGGAAAAAACGCATACGCCCTTTTTGGCCAAGGGCATCATTGTCCACGTTTTGCCGCTTTTCATGTGCTTTCAAGGCGATTCGAATCTACCTCCTGAAATCTGTTTCCTGCAATTCTGCCTTGCTTTCAAAGCCTCTTCGTTGCCTTCCCTTAATATATTTGTGGACGAGAGGTATCATTTAAAACTCTGCAGGTTTGTGAATTGCAGTGCCCCTGAGCTCCATTTTTCAACTCGCTTTTTTGGGAGCTGGCCGCAAAAGCGCAGGATTGCTTCAGGCCCTCTTCTGGTTCTGGGGGGCAGGCTGAGCTTGTGCTTAATTCTTCTTCCTGATGGGAAAATAGAGTGACCTGTGCCTGTCCCAACACCTAGAGCTAGTCTCTCATTGGTTCCCCCTCTTCCCGTTCATCCTCAGGACAAATTGCAACCTGTACGGAACAGGAGGTTAAAGGTGCTGATTCTCCAAGGAGGGAGATGGCTAGTAAATTGGCTGGAATGGCGAACCCGAGCAAAGGAGATGAGAAATGAGGTGCGTTTTAGAAACCTTTCCCGATCACACGGTGTACCATCTTCTGGGTTTCTCATGCCTGTTTTCGACGTAGGAAGATGCCCTTGAACCTGGAGATTTGGGACCCATGGGATGGGTACCATGCAGTATTACTTGAAAGGGTCTGCGTTGGCTCACCCAACCTCACCGAACCTCTCAGCCCCAAGAGTGTCCACCCTTATGTCTCAATCAGCTGTGGGTCTAGATATGGTCAATCCAGGTTGCATCACAGCCCCTGAACGAATTTTGTAAGAATTTCTCTCTCTTTCACTGTCTTTGTTTCACGGGTTTTGAAAAGTAATTTATTTTTATAATGGGGTTTAGCTGCTTTTCACGGCTGTGTTTATGCCGCTTTACACCCCCTTGACTCACTTACAGAGAGATATCAATACATAGGTTTGAAGATTCTTACTAGTCAGATATATTCTTGTGCGGTGAATAGGGGGTGTTGAGTCCAGTTCACTGAAAAAGGAATAGGTCTTGTCTCTTACATATTGGGTTTATGGAACGGTATCGGAGCTAATTTGAAACCCTTGTTTTATGCATCACCCCACCTCACCTTTCCCGTTCAGCAGCCATAGTGTGTTTCCTAAACGTGTGACTCTGTTCTGTTTTGTAATTCAGTTCAAGTGTAGCGGTTTTTACATTCCCTCTCTAAGTGATATCTTATGATAAGTGTCTTTTTCTGTGTGACTTATTTCACTTAGAATCGTCGTACCTAAATCCACTCATCGTGCTGCTACTAGCCTTATGACGTGGATTTCATGGCTGAGTGATATTCCATTGTACATGAGGTCCACAACTTCTTTATCCATTTTTCGCTTTCCTAGGATATTTAAGGTGTAATGAAGTGGGGGTTCTTGTCAACAGAGCAGCCCTAAACTTTGGGGTGCCTGTGTCTTGCTGATTTTTAGTTTTCCCAATTTATACGCCCATGAGTGGAAGTGCCCTATGCTCTCCAAGCTGTGTTTTTTAGATGTTTCAGAACACACCGTACACTTCTCCAGAGTGGCTGTTGGCAATTTACATCCCACCCATCAGCGTAGCAAGGCTCCCATTTCTCCATGGCCGGTCCTGCATTTCTGGTTTGGACACTTTTTTCCGCATGGCCCTTTTGCCCGCTGGGAAGCGAGACTTCTTTGGAGCGCTGATTGGCCTTTCCAGGTTGCTTGGTTGGCCAAAAAGGGCGTATGCGTTTTTTCCTGAATATATTCAGGAAAAAACGCATACGCCCTTTTTGGCCAAGGGCATCATTGTCCACGTTTTGCCGCTTTTCATGTGCTTTCAAGGCGATTCGAATCTACCTCCTGAAATCTGTTTCCTGCAATTCTGCCTTGCTTTCAAAGCCTCTTCGTTGCCTTCCCTTAATATATTTGTGGACGAGAGGTATCATTTAAAACTCTGCAGGTTTGTGAATTGCAGTGCCCCTGAGCTCCATTTTTCAACTCGCTTTTTTGGGAGCTGGCCGCAAAAGCGCAGGATTGCTTCAGGCCCTCTTCTGGTTCTGGGGGGCAGGCTGAGCTTGTGCTTAATTCTTCTTCCTGATGGGAAAATAGAGTGACCTGTGCCTGTCCCAACACCTAGAGCTAGTCTCTCATTGGTTCCCCCTCTTCCCGTTCATCCTCAGGACAAATTGCAACCTGTACGGAACAGGAGGTTAAAGGTGCTGATTCTCCAAGGAGGGAGATGGCTAGTAAATCGGCTGGAATGGCGAACCCGAGCAAAGGAGATGAGAAATGAGGTGCGTTTTAGAAACCTTTCCCGATCACACGGTGTACCATCTTCTGGGTTTCTCATGCCTGTTTTCGACGTAGGAAGATGCCCTTGAACCTGGAGATTTGGGACCCATGGGATGGGTACCATGCAGTATTACTTGAAAGGGTCTGCGTTGGCTCACCCAACCTCACCGAACCTCTCAGCCCCAAGAGTGTCCACCCTTATGTCTCAATCAGCTGTGGGTCTAGATATGGTCAATCCAGGTTGCATCACAGCCCCTGAACGAATTTTGTAAGAATTTCTCTCTCTTTCACTGTCTTTGTTTCACGGGTTTTGAAAAGTAATTTATTTTTATAATGGGGTTTAGCTGCTTTTCACGGCTGTGTTTATGCCGCTTTACACCCCCTTGACTCACTTACAGAGAGATATCAATACATAGGTTTGAAGATTCTTACTAGTCAGATATATTCTTGTGCGGTGAATAGGGGGTGTTGAGTCCAGTTCACTGAAAAAGGAATAGGTCTTGTCTCTTACATATTGGGTTTATGGAACGGTATCGGAGCTAATTTGAAACCCTTGTTTTATGCATCACCCCACCTCACCTTTCCCGTTCAGCAGCCATAGTGTGTTTCCTAAACGTGTGACTCTGTTCTGTTTTGTAATTCAGTTCAAGTGTAGCGGTTTTTACATTCCCTCTCTAAGTGATATCTTATGATAAGTGTCTTTTTCTGTGTGACTTATTTCACTTAGAATCGTCGTACCTAAATCCACTCATCGTGCTGCTACTAGCCTTATGACGTGGATTTCATGGCTGAGTGATATTCCATTGTACATGAGGTCCACAACTTCTTTATCCATTTTTCGCTTTCCTAGGATATTTAAGGTGTAATGAAGTGGGGGTTCTTGTCCACAGAGCAGCCCTAAACTTTGGGGTGCCTGTGTCTTGCTGATTTTTAGTTTTCCCAATTTATACGCCCATGAGTGGAAGTGCCCTATGCTCTCCAAGCTGTGTTTTTTAGATGTTTCAGAACACACCGTACACTTCTCCAGAGTGGCTGTTGGCAATTTACATCCCACCCATCAGCGTAGCAAGGCTCCCATTTCTCCATGGCCGGTCCTGCATTTCTGGTTTGGACACTTTTTTCCGCATGGCCCTTTTGCCCGCTGGGAAGCGAGACTTCTTTGGAGCGCTGATTGGCCTTTCCAGGTTGCTTGGTTGGCCAAAAAGGGCGTATGCGTTTTTTCCTGAATATATTCAGGAAAAAACGCATACGCCCTTTTTGGCCAAGGGCATCATTGTCCACGTTTTGCCGCTTTTCATGTGCTTTCAAGGCGAGTCGAATCTACCTCCTGAAATCTGTTTCCTGCAATTCTGCCTTGCTTTCAAAGCCTCTTCGTTGCCTTCCCTTAATATATTTGTGGACGAGAGGTATCATTTAAAACTCTGCAGGTTTGTGAATTGCAGTGCCCCTGAGCTCCATTTTTCAACTCGCTTTTTTGGGAGCTGGCCGCAAAAGCGCAGGATTGCTTCAGGCCCTCTTCTGGTTCTGGGGGGCAGGCTGAGCTTGTGCTTAATTCTTCTTCCTGATGGGAAAATAGAGTGACCTGTGCCTGTCCCAACACCTAGAGCTAGTCTCTCATTGGTTCCCCCTCTTCCCCTTCATCCTCAGGACAAATTGCAACCTGTACGGAACAGGAGGTTAAAGGTGCTGATTCTCCAAGGAGGGAGATGGCTAGTAAATCGGCTGGAATGGCGAACCCGAGCAAAGGAGATGAGAAATGAGGTGCGTTTTAGAAACCTTTCCCGATCACACGGTGTACCATCTTCTGGGTTTCTCATGCCTGTTTTCGACGTAGGAAGATACCCTTGAACCTGGAGATTTGGGACCCATGGGATGGGTACCATGCAGTATTACTTGAAAGGGTCTGCGTTGGCTCACCCAACCTCACCGAACCTCTCAGCCCCAAGAGTGTCCACCCTTATGTCTCAATCAGCTGTGGGTCTAGATATGGTCAATCCAGGTTTCATCAGAGCCCCTGTACGAATTTTGTAAGAATTTCTCTCTCTTTCACTGTCTTTGTTTCACGGGTTTTGAAAAGTAATTTATTTTTATAATGGGGTTTAGCTGCTTTTCAAGGCTGTGTTTATGCCGCTTTACAACCCCTTGACTCACTTACAGAGAGATATCAATACATAGGTTTGAAGATTCTTACTAGTCAGATATATTCTTGTGCGGTGAATAGGGGGTGTTGAGTCCAGTTCACTGAAAAAGGAATAGGTCTTGTCTCTTACATATTGGGTTCATGGAACGGTATCGGAGCTAATTTGAAACCCTTGTTTTATGCATCACCCCACCTCACCTTTCCCGTTCAGCAGCCATAGTGTGTTTCCTAAACGTGTGACTCAGTTCTGTTTTGCAATTCAGTTCAAGTGTAGCGGGTATTACATTCCCTTTAGAAGTGATATCTTATGATAAGTGTCTTTTTCTGTGTGACTTATTTCACTTAGAAT
This sequence comes from Balaenoptera acutorostrata, assembly GCF_949987535.1. Classification (NCBI taxonomy): domain Eukaryota; kingdom Metazoa; phylum Chordata; class Mammalia; order Artiodactyla; family Balaenopteridae; genus Balaenoptera; species Balaenoptera acutorostrata. The sequence goes on along the minus strand of NW_026646816.1, from coordinate 9,627 downwards.
TGTCGTACCTAAATCCACTCATCGTGCTGCTACTAGCCTTATGACGTTGATTTCATGGCTGAGTGATATTCCATTGTACATGAGGACCACAACTTCTTTATCCATTTTTCTCTTTCCTAGGATATTTAAGGTGTAATGAAGTGGGGGTTCTTGTCAACAGAGCAGCCCTAAACTTTGGGGTGCCTGTGTCTTGCTGATTTTTAGTTTTCCCAATTTATACGCCCATGAGTGGAAGTGCCCTATGCTCTCCAAGCTGTGTTTTTTAGATGTTTCAGAACACACCGTACACTTCTCCAGAGTGGCTGTTGGCAATTTACATCCCACCCATCAGCGTAGCAAGGCTCCCATTTCTCCATGGCCGGTCCTGCATTTCTGGTTTGGACACTTTTTTCCGCATGGCCCTTTTGCCCGCTGGGAAGCGAGACTTCTTTGGAGCGCTGATTGGCCTTTCCAGGTTGCTTGGTTGGCCAAAAAGGGCGTATGCGTTTTTTCCTGAATATATTCAGGAAAAAACGCATACGCCCTTTTTGGCCAAGGGCATCATTGTCCACGTTTTGCCGCTTTTCATGTGCTTTCAAGGCGAGTCGAATCTACCTCCTGAAATCTGTTTCCTGCAATTCTGCCTTGCTTTCAAAGCCTCTTCGTTGCCTTCCCTTAATATATTTGTGGACGAGAGGTATCATTTAAAACTCTGCAGGTTTGTGAATTGCAGTGCCCCTGAGCTCCATTTTTCAACTCGCTTTTTTGGGAGCTGGCCGCAAAAGCGCAGGATTGCTTCAGGCCCTCTTCTGGTTCTGGGGGGCAGGCTGAGCTTGTGCTTAATTCTTCTTCCTGATGGGAAAATAGAGTGACCTGTGCCTGTCCCAACACCTAGAGCTAGTCTCTCATTGGTTCCCCCTCTTCCCGTTCATCCTCAGGACAAATTGCAACCTGTACGGAACAGGAGGTTAAAGGTGCTGATTCTCCAAGGAGGGAGATGGCTAGTAAATCGGCTGGAATGGCGAACCCGAGCAAAGGAGATGAGAAATGAGGTGCGTTTTAGAAACCTTTCCCGATCACACGGTGTACCATTTTCTGGGTTTCTCATGCCTGTTTTCGACGTAGGAAGATGCCCTTGAACCTGGAGATTTGGGACCCATGGGATGGGTACCATGCAGTATTACTTGAAAGGGTCTGCGTTGGCTCACCCAACCTCACCGAACCTCTCAGCCCCAAGAGTGTCCACCCTTATGTCTCAATCAGCTGTGGGTCTAGATATGGTCAATCCAGGTTGCATCACAGCCCCTGAACGAATTTTGTAAGAATTTCTCTCTCTTTCACTGTCTTTGTTTCACGGGTTTTGAAAAGTAATTTATTTTTATAATGGGGTTTAGCTGCTTTTCAAGGCTGTGTTTATGCCGCTTTACAACCCCTTGACTCACTTACAGAGAGATATCAATACATAGGTTTGAAGATTCTTACTAGTCAGATATATTCTTGTGCGGTGAATAGGGGGTGTTGTGTCCAGTTCACTGAAAAAGGAATAGGTCTTGTCTCTTACATATTGGGTTCATGGAACGGTATCGGAGCTAATTTGAAACCCTTGTTTTATGCATCACCCCACCTCACCTTTCCCGTTCAGCAGCCATAGTGTGTTTCCTAAACGTGTGACTCTGTTCTGTTTTGCAATTCAGTTCAAGTGTAGCGGGTTTTACATTCCCTTTAGAAGTGATATCTTATGATAAGTGTCTTTTTCTGTGTGACTTATTTCACTTAGAATCGTCGTACCTAAATCCACTCATCGTGCTGCTACTAGCCTTATGACGTTGATTTCATGGCTGAGTGATATTCCATTGTACATGAGGACCACAACTTCTTTATCCATTTTTCTCTTTCGTAGGATATTTAAGGTGTAATGAAGTGGGGGTTCTTGTCAACAGAGCAGCCCTAAACTTTGGGGTGCCTGTGTCTTGCTGATTTTTAGTTTTCCCAATTTATACGCCCATGAGTGGAAGTGCCCTATGCTCTCCAAGCTGTGTTTTTTAGATGTTTCAGAACACACCGTACACTTCTCCAGAGTGGCTGTTGGCAATTTGCATCCCACCCATCAGCGTAGCAAGGCTCCCATTTCTCCATGGCCGGTCCTGCATTTCTGGTTTGGACACTTTTTTCCGCATGGCCCTTTTGCCCGCTGGGAAGCGAGACTTTTTTGGAGCGCTGATTGGCCTTTCCAGGTTGCTTGGTTGGCCAAAAAGGGCGTATGCGTTTTTTCCTGAATATATTCAGGAAAAAACGCATACGCCCTTTTTGGCCAAGGGCATCATTGTCCACGTTTTGCCGCTTTTCATGTGCTTTCAAGGCGATTCGAATCTACCTCCTGAAATCTGTTTCCTGCAATTCTGCCTTGCTTTCAAAGCCTCTTCGTTGCCTTCCCTTAATATATTTGTGGACGAGAGGTATCATTTAAAACTCTGCAGGTTTGTGAATTGCAGTGCCCCTGAGCTCCATTTTTCAACTCGCTTTTTTGGGAGCTGGCCGCAAAAGCGCAGGATTGCTTCAGGCCCTCTTCTGGTTCTGGGGGGCAGGCTGAGCTTGTGCTTAATTCTTCTTCCTGATGGGAAAATAGAGTGACCTGTGCCTGTCCCAACACCTAGAGCTAGTCTCTCATTGGTTCCCCCTCTTCCCGTTCATCCTCAGGACAAATTGCAACCTGTACGGAACAGGAGGTTAAAGGTGCTGATTCTCCAAGGAGGGAGATGGCTAGTAAATCGGCTGGAATGGCGAACCCGAGCAAAGGAGATGAGAAATGAGGTGCGTTTTAGAAACCTTTCCCGATCACACAGTGTACCATCTTCTGGGTTTCTCATGCCTGTTTTCGACGTAGGAAGATGCCCTTGAACCTGGAGATTTGGGACCCATGGGATGGGTACCATGCAGTATTACTTGAAAGGGTCTGCGTTGGCTCACCCAACCTCACCGAACCTCTCAGCCCCAAGAGTGTCCACCCTTATGTCTCAATCAGCTGTGGGTCTAGATATGGTCAATCCAGGTTGCATCACAGCCCCTGAACGAATTTTGTAAGAATTTCTCTCTCTTTCACTGTCTTTGTTTCACGGGTTTTGAAAAGTAATTTATTTTTATAATGGGGTTTAGCTGCTTTTCACGGCTGTGTTTATGCCGCTTTACACCCCCTTGACTCACTTACAGAGAGATATCAATACATAGGTTTGAAGATTCTTCCTAGTCAGATATATTCTTGTGCGGTGAATAGGGGGTGTTGAGTCCAGTTCACTGAAAAAGGAATAGGTCTTGTCTCTTACATATTGGGTTTATGGAACGGTATCTGAGCTAATTTGAAACCCTTGTTTTATGCATCACCCCACCTCACCTTTCCCGTTCAGCAGCCATAGTGTGTTTCCTAAATGTGTGACTCTGTTCTGTTTTGCAATTCAGTTCAAGTGTAGCGGGTTTTTCATTCCCTCTAGAAGTGATATCTTATGATAAGTGTCTTTTTCTGTGTGACTTATTTCACTTAGAATCGTCGTACCTAAATCCACTCATCGTGCTGCTACTAGCCTTATGACGTTGATTTCATGGCTGAGTGATATTCCATTGTACATGAGGACCACAACTTCTTTATCCATTTTTCTCTTTCCTAGGATATTTAAGTTGTAATGAAGTGGGGGTTCTTGTCAACAGAGCAGCCCTAAACTTTGGGGTGCCTGTGTCTTGCTGATTTTTAGTTTTCCCAATTTATACGCCCATGAGTGGAAGTGCCCTATGCTCTCCAAGCTGTGTTTTTTAGATGTTTCAGAACACACCGTACACTTCTCCAGAGTGGCTGTTGGCAATTTACATCCCACCCATCAGCGTAGCAAGGCTCCCATTTCTCCATGGCCGGTCCTGCATTTCTGGTTTGGACACTTTTTTCCGCATGGCCCTTTTGCCCGCTGGGAAGCGAGACTTCTTTGGAGCGCTGATTGGCCTTTCCAGGTTGCTTGGTTGGCCAAAAAGGGCGTATGCGTTTTTTCCTGAATATATTCAGGAAAAAACGCATACGCCCTTTTTGGCCAAGGGCATCATTGTCCACGTTTTGCCGCTTTTCATGTGCTTTCAAGGCGATTCGAATCTACCTCCTGAAATCTGTTTCCTGCAATTCTGCCTTGCTTTCAAAGCCTCTTCGTTGCCTTCCCTTAATATATTTGTGGACGAGAGGTATCATTTAAAACTCTGCAGGTTTGTGAATTGCAGTGCCCCTGAGCTCCATTTTTCAACTCGCTTTTTTGGGAGCTGGCCGGAAAAGCGCAGGATTGCTTCAGGCCCTCTTCTGGTTCTGGGGGGCAGGCTGAGCTTGTGCTTAATTCTTCTTCCTGATGGGAAAATAGAGTGACCTGTGCCTGTCCCAACACCTAGAGCTAGTCTCTCATTGGTTCCCCCTCTTCCCGTTCATCCTCAGGACAAATTGCAACCTGTACGGAACAGGAGGTTAAAGGTGCTGATTCTCCAAGGAGGGAGATGGCTAGTAAATCGGCTGGAATGGCGAACCCGAGCAAAGGAGATGAGAAATGAGGTGCGTTTTAGAAACCTTTCCCGATCACACGGTGTACCATCTTCTGGGTTTCTCATGCCTGTTTTCGACGTAGGAAGATGCCCTTGAACCTGGAGATTTGGGACCCATGGGATGGGTACCATGCAGTATTACTTGAAAGGGTCTGCGTTGGCTCACCCAACCTCACCAAACCTCTCAGCCCCAAGAGTGTCCACCCTTATGTCTCAATCAGCTGTGGGTCTAGATATGGTCAATCCAGGTTGCATCAGAGCCCCTGAACGAATTTTGTAAGAATTTCTCTCTCTTTCACTGTCTTTGTTTCACGGGTTTTGAAAAGTAATTTATTTTTATAATGGGGTTTAGCTGCTTTTCAAGGCTGTGTTTATGCCGCTTTACAACCCCTTGACTCACTTACAGAGAGATATCAATACATAGGTTTGAAGATTCTTACTAGTCAGATATATTCTTGTGCGGTGAATAGGGGGTGTTGAGTCCAGTTCACTGAAAAAGGAATAGGTCTTGTCTCTTACATATTGGGTTCATGGAACGGTATCAGAGCTAATTTGAAACCCTTGTTTTACGCATCACCCCACCTCACCTTTCCCGTTCAGCAGCCATAGTGTGTTTCCTAAACGTGTGACTCTGTTCTGTTTTGCAATTCAGTTCAAGTGTAGCGGGTTTTACATTCCCTTTAGAAGTGATATCTTATGATAAGTGTCTTTTTCTGTGTGACTTATTTCACTTAGAATCGTCGTACCTAAATCCACTCATCGTGCTGCTACTAGCCTTATGACGTTGATTTCATGGCTGAGTGATATTCCATTGTACATGAGGACCACAACTTCTTTATCCATTTTTCTCTTTCGTAGGATATTTAAGGTGTAATGAAGTGGGGGTTCTTGTCAACAGAGCAGCCCTAAACTTTGGGGTGCCTGTGTCTTGCTGATTTTTAGTTTTCCCAATTTATACGCCCATGAGTGGAAGTGCCCTATGCTCTCCAAGCTGTGTTTTTTAGATGTTTCAGAACACACCGTACACTTCTCCAGAGTGGCTGTTGGCAATTTACATCCCACCCATCAGCGTAGCAAGGCTCCCATTTCTCCATGGCCGGTCCTGCATTTCTGGTTTGGACACTTTTTTCCGCATGGCCCTTTTGCCCGCTGGGAAGCGAGACTTCTTTGGAGCGCTGATTGGCCTTTCCAGGTTGCTTGGTTGGCCAAAAAGGGCGTATGCGTTTTTTCCTGAATATATTCAGGAAAAAACGCATACGCCCTTTTTGGCCAAGGGCATCATTGTCCACGTTTTGCCGCTTTTCATGTGCTTTCAAGGCGAGTCGAATCTACCTCCTGAAATCTGTTTCCTGCAATTCTGCCTTGCTTTCAAAGCCTCTTCGTTGCCTTCCCTTAATATATTTGTGGACGAGAGGTATCATTTAAAACTCTGCAGGTTTGTGAATTGCAGTGCCCCTGAGCTCCATTTTTCAACTCGCTTTTTTGGGAGCTGGCCGCAAAAGCGCAGGATTGCTTCAGGCCCTCTTCTGGTTCTGGGGGGCAGGCTGAGCTTGTGCTTAATTCTTCTTCCTGATGGGAAAATAGAGTGACCTGTGCCTGTCCCAACACCTAGAGCTAGTCTCTCATTGGTTCCCCCTCTTCCCGTTCATCCTCAGGACAAATTGCAACCTGTACGGAACAGGAGGTTAAAGGTGCTGATTCTCCAAGGAGGGAGATGGCTAGTAAATCGGCTGGAATGGCGAACCCGAGCAAAGGAGATGAGAAATGAGGTGCGTTTTAGAAACCTTTCCCGATCACACGGTGTACCATCTTCTGGGTTTCTCATGCCTGTTTTCGACGTAGGAAGATGCCCTTGAACCTGGAGATTTGGGACCCATGGGATGGGTACCATGCAGTATTACTTGAAAGGGTCTGCGTTGGCTCACCCAACCTCACCGAACCTCTCAGCCCCAAGAGTGTCCACCCTTATGTCTCAATCAGCTGTGGGTCTAGATATGGTCAATCCAGGTTGCATCACAGCCCCTGAACGAATTTTGTAAGAATTTCTCTCTCTTTCACTGTCTTTGTTTCACGGGTTTTGAAAAGTAATTTATTTTTATAATGGGGTTTAGCTGCTTTTCAAGGCTGTGTTTATGCCGCTTTACAACCCCTTGACTCACTTACAGAGAGATATCAATACATAGGTTTGAAGATTCTTACTAGTCAGATATATTCTTGTGCGGTGAATAGGGGGTGTTGAGTCCAGTTCACTGAAAAAGGAATAGGTCTTGTCTCTTACATATTGGGTTCATGGAACGGTATCGGAGCTAATTTGAAACCCTTGTTTTATGCATCACCCCACCTCACCTTTCCCGTTCAGCAGCCATAGTGTGTTTCCTAAACGTGTGACTCAGTTCTGTTTTGCAATTCAGTTCAAGTGTAGCGGGTATTACATTCCCTTTAGAAGTGATATCTTATGATAAGTGTCTTTTTCTGTGTGACTTATTTCACTTAGAATCGTCGTACCTAAATCCACTCATCGTGCTGCTACTAGCCTTATGACGTTGATTTCATGGCTGAGTGATATTCCATTGTACATGAGGACCACAACTTCTTTATCCATTTTTCTCTTTCGTAGGATATTTAAGGTGTAATGAAGTGGGGGTTCTTGTCAACAGAGCAGCCCTAAACTTTGGGGTGCCTGTGTCTTGCTGATTTTTAGTTTTCCCAATTTATACGCCCATGAGTGGAAGTGCCCTATGCTCTCCAAGCTGTGTTTTTTAGATGTTTCAGAACACACCGTACACTTCTCCAGAGTGGCTGTTGGCAATTTACATCCCACCCATCAGCGTAGCAAGGCTCCCATTTCTCCATGGCCGGTCCTGCATTTCTGGTTTGGACACTTTTTTCCGCATGGCCCTTTTGCCCGCTGGGAAGCGAGACTTCTTTGGAGCGCTGATTGGCCTTTCCAGGTTGCTTGGTTGGCCAAAAAGGGCGTATGCGTTTTTTCCTGAATATATTCAGGAAAAAACGCATACGCCCTTTTTGGCCAAGGGCATCATTGTCCACGTTTTGCCGCTTTTCATGTGCTTTCAAGGCGAGTCGAATCTACCTCCTGAAATCTGTTTCCTGCAATTCTGCCTTGCTTTCAAAGCCTCTTCGTTGCCTTCCCTTAATATATTTGTGGACGAGAGGTATCATTTAAAACTCTGCAGGTTTGTGAATTGCAGTGCCCCTGAGCTCCATTTTTCAACTCGCTTTTTTGGGAGCTGGCCGCAAAAGCGCAGGATTGCTTCAGGCCCTCTTCTGGTTCTGGGGGGCAGGCTGAGCTTGTGCTTAATTCTTCTTCCTAATGGGAAAATAGAGTGACCTGTGCCTGTCCCAACACCTAGAGCTAGTCTCTCATTGGTTCCCCCTCTTCCCGTTCATCCTCAGGACAAATTGCAACCTGTACGGAACAGGAGGTTAAAGGTGCTGATTCTCCAAGGAGGGAGATGGCTAGTAAATCGGCTGGAATGGCGAACCCGAGCAAAGGAGATGAGAAATGAGGTGCGTTTTAGAAACCTTTCCCGATCACACGGTGTACCATCTTCTGGGTTTCTCATGCCTGTTTTCGACATAGGAAGATGCCCTTGAACCTGGAGATTTGGGACCCATGGGATGGGTACCATGCAGTATTACTTGAAAGGGTCTGCGTTGGCTCACCCAACCTCACCGAACCTCTCAGCCCCAAGAGTGTCCACCCTTATGTCTCAATCAGCTGTGGGTCTAGATATGGTCAATCCAGGTTGCATCACAGCCCCTGAACGAATTTTGTAAGAATTTCTCTCTCTTTCACTGTCTCTGTTTCACGGGTTTTGAAAAGTAATTTATTTTTATAATGGGGTTTAGCTGCTTTTCAAGGCTGTGTTTATGCCCCTTTACAACCCCTTGACTCACTTACAGAGAGATATCAATACATAGGTTTGAAGATTCTTACTAGTCAGATATATTCTTGTGCGGTGAATAGGGGGTGTTGAGTCCAGTTCACTGAAAAAGGAATAGGTCTTGTCTCTTACATATTGGGTTCATGGAACGGTATCGGAGCTAATTTGAAACCCTTGTTTTATGCATCACCCCACCTCACCTTTCCCGTTCAGCAGCCATAGTGTGTTTCCTAAACGTGTGACTCTGTTCTGTTTTGCAATTCATTTCAAGTGTAGCGGGTTTTACATTCCCTTTAGAAGTGATATCTTATGATAAGTGTCTTTTTCTGTGTGACTTATTTCACTTAGAATCGTCGTACCTAAATCCACTCATCGTGCTGCTACTAGCCTTATGACGTTGATTTCATGGCTGAGTGATATTCCATTGTACATGAGGACCACAACTTCTTTATCCATTTTTCTCTTTCGTAGGATATTTAAGGTGTAATGAAGTGGGGGTTCTTGTCAACAGAGCAGCCCTAAACTTTGGGGTGCCTGTGTCTTGCTGATTTTTAGTTTTCCCAATTTATACGCCCATGAGTGGAAGTGCCCTATGCTCTCCAAGCTGTGTTTTTTAGATGTTTCAGAACACACCGTACACTTCTCCAGAGTGTCTGTTGGCAATTTACATCCCACCGATCAGCGTAGCAAGGCTCCCATTTCTCCATGGCCGGTCCTGCATTTCTGGTTTGGACACTTTTTTCCGCATGGCCCTTTTGCCCGCTGGGAAGCGAGACTTCTTTGGAGCGCTGATTGGCCTTTCCAGGTTGCTTGGTTGGCCAAAAAGGGCGTATGCGTTTTTTCCTGAATATATTCAGGAAAAAACGCATACGCCCTTTTTGGCCAAGGGCATCATTGTCCACGTTTTGCCGCTTTTCATGTGCTTTCAAGGCGATTCGAATCTACCTCCTGAAATCTGTTTCCTGCAATTCTGCCTTGCTTTCAAAGCCTCTTCGTTGCCTTCCCTTAATATATTTGTGGACGAGAGGTATCATTTAAAACTCTGCAGGTTTGTGAATTGCAGTGCCCCTGAGCTCCATTTTTCAACTCGCTTTTTTGGGAGCTGGCCGCAAAAGCGCAGGATTGCTTCAGGCCCTCTTCTGGTTCTGGGGGGCAGGCTGAGCTTGTGCTTAATTCTTCTTCC